>NC_061512.1:21039290-21112303 GCF_022539505.1 Lolium rigidum | reverse complement strand
AGCCACTCGCTTTTCCGAAGCAGTCGAGGATGCAGGAGATGGCACGAAGTTTCCACTATTCAGAGAAATTAAGAAATTCGAATTTCCACTTTTCGAAGAAATTAAGAAATTCGAATTTCCACTTTTTTTGCAAAAAAAGTTTAAAAAATGGTAAAACCGCAATAACTTTTGCATACGACGTCGAAAAAAAACGTATAATATATCAAAAAAATCCTGGGAAAAAGTTACATCCGAATTCACCAGGGTTTACCCGGTTAGCTAATTTTTAGATTCTCAAAATTCCAAATGAAAATACAAAAGCAGGAAGATTTTAGTTTTTTCTATAAATTAAGTATTATATATTTTTTTAATTTTTTAAAACCTAAAATTAATAATTTCATTCTGCATAAAGATTACTATCATTTTTACCCAATTTTTAGATTTTCAATTTTTTAGATTTTAGGTTTGGCAAAAAAAAAAAATTAATTAATAAAATTAAAAATAATACAAATTAAAAAGTTAATGTTTATTTATTTATTCAATATTATTATTACATCATTACTTTTGTTTATTAAAAGAATTATTTGAAATTCAAACACTAAAGAAATGTGACATCGATCAACATGTTAATAGGATTGATATGATACTACTATCACATACATGCGCGCGAAGCACTTGGATGCGAACGGAATGGAACTCGGATGTTAAGCGTGCTAGAGGTGGAGTAGTGGGAGGATGGGTGACCGAGCGGGAAGTTTGACCAAGAGTAAGTAATTTGACTAGAGATAAGTGTAGTCAGAGATAGAGACTAAGCTATGCAAATAACTGAAATAAGAGAAATTATGAGAAAAAAAAAGAAAAAAAAACGGAGTGAAAAAAATTTAGAAATCCAAATGAATTAAAAAAATTGACGAAATAGCCTTTAGTCCCGGTTGGGGACACCAACCGCGACTAAAGGTCCTTCGCCCAGGCGCACGGTAGCCGCCCACGTGGACGGGCCTTTAGTCGCGGTTCGTAAGCAACCGCGACTAAGGGGGGACCTTTAGTCGCGCTTAATTAGTCGCGGTTGCGCAACCGCGACTAATGGCAGTTGCGAACCGCGACTAAAGGCCATTTTTCTACCAGTGATGTTTAATTCCAAATAATTGAACAAACTCAGGGTCCCCCCATGGCATGTCATCTGCCGCCTGTCAATTGAGAAGAAGAAATGAAAGAATCAAATGCTGGCTTGAATGTTGCGACCGGCATTTTTGCTGGAAGTTTTGGCAGCGGCGCCTCGAACCGTAGCACATTGAGAGCCTGCTTCATGGAGGGCCTCATGTTGTGGTCAGGGTGCGCGCACCAGAGACCGACCACCATCACGCACCCCAGCTCCCGTTCATCAAACTCCATGTTTAGGCGTACATCGGCCGTGTCAATAAACCTCCCGCTTTCACAAGAATCCCAGACCCATTGCACTAGATGGATCATGCCCTCTTCTTCTTGTTCTCCTCCCCGAGCAACTGCGGGTCGCCTACCACATGCAATCTCGAGAAGCACAACACCAAAGCTATAAATATCGGACTCAGCACTGGTCCTCCCAGTGACCATACACTCAGGGTCCATATAGCCCATAGTTCCTGCAAGACCTGTCGTGTACGGACCTCGTCCGTGGTTGACGAGCCTAGCAAGCCCAAAGTCATCGAGTTTTGTGCTGAAGGACGCATCTAGCATTATATTGCTTGGTTTGACGTCTCGGTGCAGAACACATTGCTCCCATTCCTGATGCAGGTACAAAAGCGCAGAGCCTAGTCGAAGTATGACTTCATATCTGCATGAGAAAACAGTTCCACGAAATTAATAGCAAGCACTTGTGAAGACACTATAATCGCCAACACACCACCAAGCATATAAAGTAGTATGAATGTGTAGGATTGAGGGTGATGATACTAACCTGACCGACCATGGTAGGATGTTGTCTGCGTCGTGTAGATGAGTGTCAAGGCTGCCATTGGACATGAGCTCGTAAACTAGGAGCAGCTCACTTCCAGCATGACACCAACCGATGAGCTGCACAAGGTTCCGGTGCCGAAGCCGACTGATGATCCTCACCTCCGAGATGTACTCTTTCTTCCCCTGCTTAGACCCCTTGGACACCCTTTTGATTGCAACCTCAAGGTTTTGTTCAGTTAGGAATCCTCTATACACCGAGCCGAAGCCGCCTTCACCGAGCTTCCGCTCATCAGAGAAGTTGTCTGTTGCACTAGCGAGGTCCCTATACCGGAATCGTTTTGGTCCGGTTCCTTGCTCGAAGTCATCTTCCATTGCCAGCTCATCGTCGAACACATCACCCTCTTCAAATATTTTATTCCGGTTACGACGTCGCCATACAAAGAGGCAGATGAAGATGCCTAGCACCAGAATGACCAAGAAGGATGCCGAACCGACGGAGAGACCAACCACAAGCCCTGGTTTAGGATTACCATCAACCTATCATTATGTCGCCCCAACAAGCCTACATATTTTTATACAACTATGATAGAGCATGGAAGATGATGAAGACTTACTTGGTGGCGTTGGAGGCGTCGACGGCGGCAGCTCAGAGTCAGTTATACGCGGCATGGGGGTTGGCGGTGTCCTTTGAGGCGGCATGGTAATGTTCAACGCACCGAGCTTGTACCTTAGGTAGCAGTTGTACCCCTTGATGGCACCTCCACTGTTGTTCGGGAACAGTTCCGACGCCCATTGAGTGTACATTGAAATACACCTGTTGCACTCGCTTGGCGCCAGGTCCCTTGTGCACTGAGCCAGCCCGGATATCACGTCCGTGCCCAGCAGCGAGTCATTGTACGGTAGGCTGAGGTAGTGCATCCGCGGTGACAGGTCACCGGCCCTTTCCATGAGCTCTTCCATCAGCGGGGAACGCGCCTCGACCATAGTATCCATGTCCGTGGCATACGGATAGGACCGAAAGATGATACTGTAGGGGTCAATGCCATAGGTGACCTCATCACCAAAGAAGTTGAAGCTCGAGTAGCGGAGCATGCACGCGTCGTACATGGCGCTAACGTCCCGGCTGCCACGGCACACCGTCGTGACCCCTGCCGGCGCCAAGGCGAGGCAGTCCAAGCACTGGGTGGTGCTGCTGTCGGCGTAGCACATGATAAGGCCGAAGACCTTGTCGGGCTCTGTCCCAACCGTACTGGTATTGAACCAGTCATTGCTGGCAGCAGCGCTCGAGAGGGTGGAAAGCAGCTGCTCCAGGTTCTTCTTGAACTGGCTGCCGTCGGTGTAGTTACCGGTTCTCGAGCATAAACTATCAATGAGCTCGCTTCCCTCAGAAACTGCGGCACCGCAGAGCGATGCAACCACGGCTAGAAGAGGGAGGGGGGCACAGCGGGAAGCCATGGGTGGATGATGATTGATGGCCGTCAGGCCCAGATGCCGTTTTATCTGCCTGGAGAGACCTAGCTAGAAAATGGTATGCTTCGCTCTCGTTCCATGTATTTACCTCTTTCCTAGTTGATGTTCCTTCACGACCAGCTCCTTGTAGTATAACTGAGCGAATTCATTTCATTTCTCTGACCAGCCCACTTGATGGTGACTTGCTGACATGCGCAAATTTCTGAAGATCGTAATTGGTTAAACAAATCAAGAGACTTGGTACAGGGTGCCACTTCTATATATACTCAGCCAATCGGACGGAGAAGAGGACTAGCTAGCATCATCTTTTTGACAATGCAGGTACATTTCATAAACTTCTCAAATTAAGTAACAGTACTACTTAGAAAGTTCTACGCGTCATTATTTGCCGGCTACAATTCGTTTAGTAGTATAAGCTAATTCAGAGCATGCCAAGTGTCATTCATTTGGATGATATACACCGATGCATACCTGCCGGCGAAGCACTGAAGCCTACCTTTCTTTATCCTTTGTGGACCGTGGAGCACATGAGGAATGAAAGTGTTTGACGCCTGAATCTTCATGACAGCATATAACTGATTGACCAGAAAAATGAAGTACATTTCACTACTCATATGCTTCGTTCAGAAAAGAACTTTTCCTTTCAACTTAATTGGTATCATCAGGCATGCGCGGAGTAACGCAAACGACGTACGGTCTCAAGGCGCTGACTGACGATGACACAGTTGTTTGCAGAAACCGTGTTACAAAGTTAGCTGTTTTCAGTTCAGTTTTGACAGTTTGTCTGTTTCGCCAGTAGCTAGTTTTAGCCGTTTCTGTCTTGCCCTTGGCAACGACCAGAGTGAGTCTAATGCCTTCACGAACTGCTTGTGTGATGGCAAAAGATAACCGGATCGTGACGATCAGAAAACTGGGAATAAAACGAAAGAAAAGCAGCAGAAAAGCTGTGCAAGCTAACACAGCAAACACTCTTGTCTCTAAAGTTCATCCTGTGTTCCTATTCTTTTTCCGAGCGACGCTGAGAGAAATCTTAGCTGGCATTTGGTAATATGCATCTATAAATGCTTTGCAACTAAAGAAAGCCACATTCCACTAGCTTGAGTGAAGATCTATGCCACTAGATCCATCGAACAAGTCAACAATAATCTAATCTAAATTAAACTTTGCAATTATGATCAATTTGTGTTCTTAATCGTAGAACTGAAGGTTGGAACAAATAACCGAAGTACACACGAATGCGTAGTACAGTTGTGCTGAAACTGAAGTATAGCAATGTTCATCCTTAGTGAAACCCGAAGTATAATGTACGCTAGGAACCTGAAGTACAACTACGTTTGAAATCTAAGTACAAGCAAAGTACACTTTTAATAGTTTTGGAAATACACCCAAGAAAAAATATCACAGAAGGCTAGGGGACCAAGAAATGGCTCCCCTTCATGTCCAACTTCGTCCTTGAGAAGATGTGCTAGTTGATCAAATCCCGCGTTGGAACTGATATGGGCTTCAAAAAAGTCCATCAGCCGCTGATAAGGCTCTCCTTGGGCATCGTGGAGGGGATGCTAGCTCTACTCAAGTGTACAACCACCCGAGGATGTGGAGGATGAGGTGGCACACCACTAGCAGACTCTAAGACTTGAGCGGAGCTCAATGTTGTGAGGACACCAAATCTATCATCTTGGAGAGCGAGCAATGCCGTGGGCCGGTTACTCTTAGCGCACTATCTTCCGTGTTTGTTGCACATCGTCATCGATCACTATAATGCACAACTAATACGTTGTCATCCTTTCTTGGGATCACTTCAAGGCCGCGAAGTTCTTGAACCATCCCATCACCAACTACACAGAGATGCATATAATCTTGTCCTTCGGCCTCGCCACTTGCAAGTTCGCCATGAGCTGAAGTGAGCCCCTGGGTATACCTACACCTATGCCTACCACCACACATGATCCTCTGGCTCACGACCTACATGGCAGGTATTACTACAATTTATTGTAGATCTGTGGTGGCCTTGGTTCATGGGGTTGTGATGCATGGATGGAGGTGATGACAATGGTTATGACATGATGATATTGATGATGATGATGATGCACATTTTGGTTGTAGCTAGGGCTTGCAAACTACTCATGGCCAGTATATTTGATGAGGTGGTATAAACTAACCTCTAATGTGATGGTGCATCTTGCAGATGATGCCCACTTTTGTAAGTTCACACCATAGTTGTTAGATGAACTTGTGTTCCACTTTTGGTAATTATCATATATGCTGCTCTTAGTTTTAGGCAGGTTTCAATTTCGTCGGCAAATCGTAGCGAAAAATTTCAGTTAGAGTAGTCGTGCTAGTCGTTGGATATACCGATTTAGGACGGAGTCTGTCGGGAGGCACAATCTTCTCGTGGGATGGCGCAAGAGTTGTGGATCATGGAGCTCACACGTTTGCTTGTAATCGACAATAAAAAGGAATGAAGAAACAAAGAAGCTGGGCACGTTTACACAACGAGGAAAACCCTTTGTCTCATGTTATCTTTGAATTTCGCCTAAACCTCCTTCGTGTACCTCACGAGAGCTGAGAGAGAGAGAGAGAGAGAGAGAGAGAGCGATTCTAGGCTACATTTGGTATCTGAGCCTTGTCCACCATTGCCGAGACTTCTCCGCGTGTGCGACCGTATCCAGATCGCCTGACCCCTTGTCATGTGCTCTCTCAGGCGCGGACGAAGCAAGATTAGGAGAGGCGGCAACAGAGGTGAAATCGTGGTGCGGGATATCGTGAGGTAAACCGTCGGTGGCAGCGGCGTTGTGACATGGCCCACCTTCACGAAAACCAACTACACCGATCGGGCCATCCTGATGCGGCTCCAGGGCATCGGACTCCGGGAAGCCGTCGACACCGGCGACGTCACAGAGCGGCGCTCGGTGCTATCCTGCGCTTTGTGCCACCGGAGATGGTGCAGGTGCTCGACGCTAGGGACAATGCAAAGGCAGCTTAGGACATGATCAATACCATGCGCGGCAGCGTTGATCGAGTCCACGAGGCGCGCTGTCACAAAAATCCGCAAGGGAAACGATCGAGGATTTCCCGCTGCGCGTGTCTTCCATCAATCACCAAGTTGAAGTCACTGGGGGAACACCACGTCAGATCTCGAGGACGTGCAGAAAATCATGTGCATCGTGCCATCCAGGTATGCGCAAATGGCATGTTTGATAGAAACGTTGCTTGACTTGAAGGACCTCTAGATCAACGAGCTGAGTAGCTATGAGCTGAGTAGACATCTGGCGTCCGAGGGGCACGACGAGCCAAAGCAGGACAAGAGACTCCGTTTGCTCCTCGCGGAGGAGGAATGGCATGCCCGCACCGTTAACCCCTAGCTCGGATCTGGGTTCGGGTCCGGTGGCAAGCATACAAGGATCGCGCGAGTGGCAACAACAAGGACGTCGCATCGACATCGGCCCATAAGTAGATGACAAGTGCCTCTATCGTGGCAAGAAAGGCCACTAGGCGCACGATTGGTGCAAGAAGAAAAGGGACAAGGAGTGAAAGGACAAGGATGCCGCTTAGAGGAGGGTGAATAGCCGGTTTAAAACTTCTACGATTATGGCTTAACAAATGCGGAATAAAACTATCATTTAATTTGCCAAGCACAAAACCAATATAACTAGGGTTCATCTATGTGCACCAATAACTTATGCTAAGCAATACAAGCAAATATGAGATAGCAAGATATATAACTTCATACACGAAGGCTATCACAAAGTAAAGTGCATAAGTAAATATCTCGGGTATAGGAATAACCAAGGTGACACGGAGATGACGATGTATCCCCAAGTTCACACTCTTGCGAGTGATAGTCTCCGTTGGAGCGGTGTGGAGGACAAAGCACTCCAAACGCCACGAAGACCTTACCTTATGCTGCTCGACTCTTCCCACCAAAGGGAAATACCTCGATCCACTATGGAACCTTATGGTGGTTATTAGTTGCGATGAGTTTTCTTAGATTAGACCTTTTTTTCTATAACTGGGATTGCCTTGTACCATTGCGTCATTTTGATGCCTCCAAACAACGATGCACACATTGGCGCGTCGTCGACTGAAGCAGAGGTTGGGGTCATGTCCGAAAAAATATACAGCAATGCACTCGGACATGTATTAGTGAAGAAAAATGGAGGTGTAACAGTAAATTGAGATAAAAGTTATATTTTGTTATTGTGTTTCCCAGCAATATGAAATCACCGATTTTGTACACCCATGGATAATTATCGTTGTCCAAGGAAATGAGTCCCTCGAAACACCACCGTTTTCAGGCATCCATCTGGCAGCTTTTAAATACGACCCACAATTAGAAATTGTGGTGGATCACATCTTCGCGATGACAACAAGGGGAAAAAACATACACATTCATTTGCAAGATGTAAGTGCTATTTGTTTTGTTCTAATTTCTACTTACTGTACGTACATTTTAATTATTAAACAGAGTTAGAAAAAATTAAGCTGAAGTTACTGAAGTACCAAGTACCAAAAGGGCAATATGCCACCGAATCGGAGTAGACGCACCTCAACGCGAAGGCGACCTCGGGTTGGAGAGATCGATCGAGACCGCGCCGTTTCCGGCTGTCCGCAATGCACTGTACGTACGACGCCCCTGGCGTCCAGAATCCAGAGTCGAGGCAACCCACCGAATTAACTAGCCGCGCGCTCTAGTTGCATCGAGTCGATCAATCGAATTCCGCCGCAATCGATGGACTCGTCGGCTTCGACATCGCCGGCGGCTGCGGCAGAGGTGCAGCAGGCGAAGAGGCGGATGACGCAGGAGCAGATCGAGGAAGCGATGGCCATGGAGAGAAGGCCCTTCCGGCCCCCCGGCCTCGACCGGTTCGCTCTGATGGGGCCGCAAGGCGCGGAAGTACTGAAGATACTGGCCGGGGCGGCGGAGCACTTGGAGAAGCTGCAGGACATGAAGATGGAGTACAAGGAGAGGGTGCTCCGGCAGTTCGCCGCCAAGGGCTACGTGGAGGTCGCCGACCACGAGGACCAATACGGCGGGGTGGATAGGGCTGTGGGAACGCGATATGGTCTTTGATTAGTTTTTCTCTTTTTTCAGTTCGGATTGGCATTTTCATTTGTTAGGAGAAAAAACCCAAAGATAAATCAATTATTTGCATCTTTATTTAGTCAAGTAGTCCCTCTCCTAAATTAAGTCCTAGTTTTTTTTTCCAAAATAAGTAAATCTCCACACTAAACATTTTTAAATATGACCGTATGAGTTCTAGACCAAATTTGACCAAACGTGCAACAACTTAGTGTGGAGGTTTATTTCGATACAGTGATGGGTGATTAGTGTACTCCTCCTCAGCAGCCCGAGGAGGAGTACACGAGGAGCCCAAAGTCACCCATCACTGTATTGATTAGTTTATGACCCAACACATACTACATTTATATAAGTGTGAGAACTGGTCCAAGCGGCATTCAAAAGCAGTAGGTGTCGCAAAACTAATAGCAACCACTTGTGAATCTGTAGCCAAAACCAAGCTCAAAAGTATTAATTTGGGATGCATTGCAAAAGATATATGCCTACCTCACTATTAGGGTATTATGTTGTCCACATCTTATAGATGAGTGTTAAACCTACAATTAGCAATCAGCTCATAAACTAGGAGCATCTCATCGCAACAACAGCATTGCATCATCCTCTCACTGGAAAAGCTGACTTGTGGCGGAAATGCATCTGTGCATGTGAAATGGGGCCAAATCAAAATCACAACCGTTGCATGTCAAATGGACGGTCATCTGTGGGGTCCCCATATGTGCCCACTCATATGAGAAGATTCCCTTCTCTAAATGCACTACTAATTGAAAAACGAGCACAACTTTCACGTAACAAATGCAAACTCGTTTTTAATTGCATATTTGACTTCCTGACAACGAACTCTTTGAAATGAATCTAATATTTAATATTTAAAAAAATATTTCATGAACTGGATCTATAGAGTCCTCTATTATTTACGCACGTAGTCCATATGACAGGTTCATGTAGTCCTGCGAAATGACGTGCTGGATTTATAAAGTCCTTGTTAATTATTTAGATGGTACATGCAGTACTGTAAAGAGTACTATTGATTTACACACATGACAGCTGTAGATTCTCTTTTCATGTGGGGTCATACTGAACCGAATCTCGAGAAATATGAGTAATAGCAACGGTTGTGATATCAACTTCGCCCCATTTCGCATGCACCATCTGCGGGTCGGACTTGTGGTCCTTTCTTCAAGATGTATTCCTTCTTCACCTCCTTAGACACCTTGGATACTCTACTGATAGACACTTGAAGGTTGGATTCCTTCAGGAATACTTTGCATACTAAGCCCCAAAGCCGCCTTCAGCTATCTTCCGTTAGATAGTTGTATGTATACCATTTCAGTCTTAGTCATGTCCATTGTCCATCCAATCAAGTTCAGATATTTTAATCTAACTTTATCTTTGTTGTGAAGTGTCAAGTATAATGACGAACTCATGAAAAAATCATGAAAGTAAGAGGCGAATATGTCCTTTTACGCGTGTATGCTCTCTAGATGTTTTTATATACAGGAGAGTTTTTATTGACACAAAAGTCGTATGAAGCCAATACAAGCGAAAGACTTTACACCCGGCCGCTGCATAACAAAAATAAAGATAGCCCGCGCAATAAAAACAGCAAGTTTAACAATAAAGAAAATCATATGAGAAAAGAGAAAAAATAATAAGGTGCATGACTCTAGACATGTAGATTGCGCTGCCAGCCATGCTATGTAAAAAACCTCTTTGACTGCCTGCTCCACTTGGGTGCATTCCGCTATGTCCGAAATAACAACATTCATATGGGACTTGTCTGTTCTTGTTTGAGCAAAGTTTTTTTGAAAAAAGAGGCAAAAGCTTTGGCCCATATATTAATTAAGAAGAAGGTGCTCGGTTTTTAGGAGAAAACCGAGCGAAAACCTACAACAACGGGCCAAGTCCACACAACCAACACACTCACACAAACCACAAAGCGACACAGACAAACACTTGAACACGAGACTCCAATGACGTGCCGAAAAAGACAAGCCACGACACTGGCGGGCACCCGTCAACCAATTGCGGTTCCGGGGAAGGCAACTGACAAGGTGGCGAGAAAATCGCAAACCTCTCTGGCGAGGACAGCTCCGGGCACCGTTCGTAACGGCCCAGACATAGCAACCTCATCACCAATAGAAACAACCTGGCTGCCGGACTCAGACGAGAGAGAGACTGCAGCGTCACCAACACCAGACTTTTCAAAGGCCAGCGCCTGACATGGCGGAGAAACCACATCCAAGGACTCGTGCGAGTTGGGCCTCACTTCCTCGACGGAAGGGGGCGAACGCACACCACCACACAACTCTAGAAGCTCAGGCATGATCTGCATGACCGGAGCCGTGATCACCGAACTCGCCCTAGCACGAGGAGAGAAACAACCATGAAGGCCCGCTCTACTCGCGCCCACTTTGTCATCAACAGACACAACCAAAGGATCGGCAAGCGTCCGGGAGAGCCTACCCAACGCCGCTTCTGCCCGCTCCAGAAAGCCCCCAATCGCTAGCATCCAGCCATGCAAGGAGTCAACGGCCTCGTGAAGAGGACGGATTGCCTCCTGAAAAAACTCAGCTTGCTTCTCTAAAGCGGATTCCATATCCATGGAGGCCAAAGAGCCAACAGGAGCAGAAACAACTGACGCCCATGACCGACGACGAGGCACATCAAACGGCAGCGAGACCTCAACCTGGGCCCGACGAGGAGCAGTCGCATGGCAAGGCGATGACGCGGCAAGGCCTGCCAACAAGCTGAGAGGACGCCAAGCGTTACGGCAGTCACTTGCGCGATGACCGTTCTCAAGGCATCGAGAGCACCTGAAGGGGTCACAACAGACCGCGGCACGGTGACCAGGAACAAGGCACTTGCAACATCTACCCTTGAGCCAAGCAGGGTGACATGTAAGCAAGTAAGGAAGTGATGGATGCGAGAACAAGCCAACCATGCATCTAAGAGACAAGCATGGAAGAGCAAGTTACTTCACTCAAAGAGAGAAGCATGTATGCCGAGGAAGAACAAACTTCCTACTCTAGCCGTGCAACACAAACACTTAGAGCCTCTGCTGCATATGCCGAATCTAATACAATCAACGCTGGTAAAAAAGTCGTTAATGCGAGATCACACTAAATCCTAGTCTTCCCCTCTAGGGACACGAAAAATGAAAGTAAAAAAATGTAAATGAACATGGTATAAAAAATATCAATGCTGGATGGAGCAAGGCAAGAATAGACAAAACTGTTGGTACCTCTCTATATAGGGCTCCACATTACTTAGTTTAGTACTTTTCCACAATTTTCTATCTTATTTGGACATTCATATCCAGAAATGTTTTTTTTGTAAGAGAATACTATTTTGGGAACCAAATAATCTTTTTTAATGGTCAAGAATACCGAGTTCCAAAGAAGATAAGGGTATCTGAAAAACTACATATCTTAATCCATTGCATGGCCAAATGGAGCCTTGTCCAACCAAATAACTAGTGGCTATATATAATAATATTAACAAAACATTTATTTAATAAAACTCGACGTCCCACAAATTGTGAAAAAACAACTTTACACTTCAAATTGTTCTGTACGAAAAGTTGGATGAGCAATTGGAACTGTGTAATACTGAAATTTGCCACTCCGGAATATACTGCCACAAAACAGAGTCAGTATATCAGATCTTTGACCTTAATTACAATCGAGCCCAATGGATGGCCCAGGTTGCATTGATGTATACCGTAAAACACCCCTTTTTATGGTTAGAATATCCAATTTGAAAAAAGATAAGGGTAAGAGCTATCTATCTGAATTCTCTGCATGCATGGCCAAATGGAGCCTTGTCGAACCAAATAACCATTGACTATAACATTAACAAAGCAATTAATTAATGAAACTCAACGAGTGATTAATTGTGTGCCGTTACAGCAAATTACAATGGAACCTTAAGGAATTACATGAACGAATTTAAACGAAATGGACATGACCAATTATACGCAACATGGAAAGGAGAGTTCACATGACAGGCACACGCACATACGCATGCATGCAAACTAATCCGACACGCTGACATCAGGGGCGACCTTGCTTTCTTTCTGAGCAGCTGCTAGTGTTTGATTAGCCGCTGCCGCCGAGCACGGACTTGAGCTTCTTCACGGTGGCGTCGTCCAAGAAGGTGACCTTCTCGACCACGGGTGAGGGCAGGTTGTTGGCGAAGAGCGCGAAGTCGGTGATCTGGAGGCCGGGGTTAGGACCGCCGAAGGCGACGAGCGCGACCGCCGGGGTGCTGCCGCCGTTGTACTGGTAGTGGAGCAGGCCCTGGGGGAAGACCATGATGTCGCCGGCGTAGAGCGTCTTGGTGTAGGGGGTGTTGGCCCCGGAGCTGATGAAGCCTGCCAGGATGGTGCCCTCGGTGACGAAGAGCAGCTCGGAGGCGGCCGGGTGGGTGTGGAGCGGCACGACGCCACCGACGGCGATGTCGAGCCTGGCCGCGGAGATGCCGAGGCCGTTGACGCCCGGGAACTGACCGACGAAGGCCGGCGTCACGGCGGCCTTGATGAGGTTGGTGGTGTTGCCGGCAGCGGCGAGGCCGTGGTAGTAGAAGTCCCCGGCGGTGACGCTGGCCTTGCACGGGTACCCTGCCGGCGTGTCGCTGCAGGACAGGTCGGCGACGCAGAAGTCCTGGGTGAGGGCCATGGCGGAGAAGGGCAGGATGAGGAAGGAGAGGAGCACAGGGAGCAGCATTGCGTTCGCCATGGCTAGCTTGCAAGTTGCTACTCTGTGTGTGCTAGCTGCTGTGTGTGGTTCAAGCTTGCTACTGTGTGCGTTCTTGTGGTGTTTATATAGGCGAGGAGGAGACGGTGCGCGCAGCTGGCTCGTACGCAGGTAGAACAACGTAACGTGAGTGAGATTTGGCGAGGCGCGCTCGAGTTCACGTGAATGCATGGGCAACGGCACGATTGTTTGGGGACAAGCAAGCGTTTAGCTGTGAATGGTCCACAAAATTGGACGGCTTTGATTACGGAAAGCTCTTGAAATGCTGCATTATTAGGGACGGCCAGGTGACATGATGAGCTTATTTTACGATACTGACTTGCATTGGTGTATGAACTCATTGTCTCCTGCAGTGCAAGTCGCTGGGTCGTCACAACGGTAACATGCTGTTGTAGTGTAAGACGATCGAGAATGCAAGAAAAGCTTGTTCTTGCGATAAAATTACATTACATTATTATCTCTATTTCAAAATATTAGTTATTTTAAAAAGCTACTTTAGCTTTCAAAAAAGGCTTATATTTTAGAATGGTAATACTAGTAACTTTTAAGGCATCTATATGCAGGTTTATACGGGCTCTTACTCTGGTAACCCTAGTTGCAAGTATACGGTGAACCAGAACTTGGTGTTTTCTGATGCATGCATGGTCCATGGTGAAGGTAACCTCATCACTCGCATGGGAAGCTTGTGGAGACAAAAACTGCACCGGTCTTTGTTGCTTTCCAAAATCTCAACAAAATATCTGGTGCATACGTAACCATGTAAATTTTATCTGTTGGTCTATATAAAGATCTACAAGCTTCTGTAGCACTTGATATTTAGAACGTTAATTGACCATTTAACAAATCGCGCATTTAGAGCATTACTTTTCTGATTTTTTTTCTTGCAAGACCTAAAAGTATTTGCAAAAAGTTACATGCTTCCAGCTAAAAAATTACAGTAATGTAAATTATACACCAGAGAAAATTTGCAAAACCTAGGAATATTTTACAGTAAAGTTTGTACTCTAAACTTCAAAGTTGGTTGTATATTGAAAAGATTGGCTCTTTATTAGCCAATGTTATCATTTATTTTATTGACCCTGTTATATCCCATGCTAGAGAAAAAACCCTGACTTTGCACCTGATGGGCCTTCCATGTTTCTAAATGGCAAGTGCATGCCTTATCTCTCGTAGTGGTGGTTGTTCAATCTCTTTCTCCTAATCCACAAAGATCTTCCGTTGAGTGGAACAGCAGGGGCTATGAACAGCTGGGGCTCGTACAATTTGGAACAATGTGTACTTTCAAAGAAAGCGCTCGTTGAGGATGTTGCAGATGGAAACAATGCTGTGATTTATACCAAGACAATTCGAAATTCACAATGTATGTAGGCTTGTAGCATTAGCAAGGTAACTCTCTTATTGGCTGCAGGGAGCCAGTTCATGCCCTTCCTTCCGTAATTTTTCTTGAACTCGCTAAATTCAAGGACGCTAAACTAGCCTTTATGTCAAGAAAATATGGCAACACGGTTGCACATGAACAAACCCTGAGCCTATTGTTCAAACTAGGCACAAACAAAGCTTCTGACTCAAGGTTTTTTTTCTCGGTAGGAAAAAAATATCGGTGGGTACCGGTATTCCGGTATTTCGGAAATTTCGGAAATACCGGCCAAATACCGGCTGAGATTTGTCAAACCAACTCACTATTTTGTTTGAAATTTATATAAAAAAATTAAATTTGACCAAATTATTTAAATGCCGGAAAATTTCGTTCGGTATTTATTTTTCTCGATGGTAACCGGTAAAACCGGTTTTCGCCGAAATCTCGGAAATTCCGGCCGAGAAAAAAAACCCTGTTCTGACTCCATTAGATGGGACCACCTAGTTCATTGAGAGTGTTTCGAAATGGAGTGCCCCCCCCCCCCATTGCCCATGGCCGTGGTCTCCGCCAAAGTGCTCTCGTTGCTTTTATTCAACATCGACATTGATCCTCTCCAACAAGTTCTAGATCTCGTCACCACACACTGTTTACTTTAGAAGATCCAGGGTCTCAGTACGTACTATCTTGAGAACGCAGATGATGTCGCAGTATTTCTCGGCCCATTCAACGAAGACATCCACAACCTTGCTAGCATTCCCAATGCAGTTAGAGAGGCCACCGATATTTGCACAAAATTTAATAGAGATATGTTGTGGGCACAACAACTTTCATAACATCCTCATAGGCCTTCCATTGGAGCTGCAATCCTTTCTGATGAAATACCTTGGGCTGCCCTTTCAGTTTGGCAACTACAGTGAGTGGGTTTTCAGCATCTTGATGATAAAATAGCCGACAACATTCCTACTTGGAATGGAAAATTCATAAACATGTCTAGCCGCACCACCTTAGTCAAATCAGTCCTTTCATCTAACTCTACTCAATATCCCACTAGGCATCACAAAAAGCATGAAGAAGTTTGACATAGCTTTGGTTGGCCACTGACGAGGTCACGGTAGGACAATGCATAGTAAATTGGGGAACAGTTTGACACCCCAAATCCCTTAGGGGTCTTGGTGTTCTAAGAGACTAAGAATTGAGATATTTTCTCAGGCTTTAAGATTGAGATGGTCATGGCTTGAATGGATGGACCCAGGAAAGTTTTGGACTTGCATGGGTCACCTTTGTTCGAAGGTGGACATGGACCTTTTTACGCTATCACGACAACCCCAATTTTAAATGGGAGAGAATATGCCTTTTTGATATGCCCCTTGGCTAAATAGATCCGAGCCTAAATAAATTTCCCCGCTCATCTATGCGGTGTAAAAAAGGAAAAATCCGAGTGTCAAAATGGCCTTGCATTAGAATGGATGGATTTCCAAGATCACCTTAATTATCCACATACTTCACCTTTGCTCACATGGAACAATTCGCCGACCTATCCAAAGCCAAGCTGTTCATGTATTCTTGAAAATAGTTACTTCTTGATTTGATCTCTTGATCTCTTGAACTATTGATCCATACTCCCCTCTAGCGCCTTCATGTATATCAGTAATCACACACAATCCGATGCAATGGGTATCTTCGACAAAGCTAGATCCTCCGCAAGGGCAAGCTCCTCTCGATAAGCCACAACTTTAGTGGCTCACAGGAATAAATTTTGGCCATTTCGACATATTTCAGTAGAAGCTCCTCTATTGCCTGCACTATATATCAATGGACGCACCAGCATTAACTTTTGCAAATCCTGTCAGTGAAGAGATACACTTCTCTCTGATACTCGCATTGGTTTGTCTCATCATTGGTGTTGCAAGATTTTGTATAGGTTCAAGTTCTCTTAAGAATACGTTAATGAAACAACAAGTTGACAAATGGGCCTTCCTTGTGGAACTCGGAATCCTCTGTAGTGTTGACAATTGCACGTGTGAACCGATCATGAGGCAGCGTGTCAATCATCTCAAATAACCCTAACTTAGAATTAGTATCTCCATTAGATACCATTTTTTAGCAGTCCATTAGATACCATATGCTCCACCATTTGTTCATCTGACAAAGCCCATACACTCTGGGCCATGTTGCACTCGATCGACGAGTGCCTCCACGATTCGACATTGCCACAAAGTGAACAATTACTAGCTAGTCATACACATATGACGATGTTCCAGCAAATCTGTTGTTTGGAGAGACTGGTGAGCTAGAAAAGTTGGATTTTTGAAGGCATAGTTGTTTTCGAGTGAACAACAACCTTTCTGTTCAGCTTCAAAATTCGAAGATCCAGCATTTGCATCAAAATAATTCTCTATTGGAACCTTTGTGTTAGCTAGCATACGGTATGTTGATCAACTGCACTAAAAAGATACCCTTTTGATCTTAATTCCGTTTCTAGAAGTCTGAATGCTGGATTGTGCAAATAGGTATATTCAAAATTACATTTGCATCCATTGGAAGATAAAAAAAAGTCCTATATCAGATATTGCTTCCGCGTGGCATTTCCCTTGACTATTATCTCACATACTTTTTGGGGAGGATTAGTTTTGAGTGGCACAATCTGTCTCAAGGCAGTATCCCTCGGTAGCAAATTGTCATTCCAGATTGGTAAGTACAATAGGAAGAAGAAACACGCATTCCCAAGCAATGACTGGCCTCAGATGACTCGCCCTACGAGGCTCAAATTATTGCACTTGGACAATAGACATTGGAATTAAATATTTTTTTGAGACCCAATGAAATATTACATGTAGAATTATATTAAGAACTTTTTATACTCCCTCCGATCCATATTCTTTGCCTCTAAAATGGATGTATCTACAATTAAAATTTGTGTAGATACATCTAGAGTCATACATTTATATTAGTGTCATGTAATATGAATTGGAGGGAGTACTTTCAAATACAACTTATATTTTTTGGTTCAGAAGTTTTTTTTTTGGGTTCACTAAAGCCAGAGCTCCAAATCTCCACAATCTTGAACACTGTTCGAGACAAACAGTAATCATGAGTTGAGGATTAATTAGTACCATTACTTGTATGATGGAAAAAAAATAAGCGGACAAAAGTTGCATTGTCAATGACAACTGGCATGGTCCAAAGTCTGGCTGATTTATGTCTACTCAGCAGAGGCTTTCCTCGACGCCTTGTGGCAAGCTCACCACTTGTTTGGGTGAGTCACCAGCTGGCTTCGTTTCGCCGGTTGGATTTGCGCGCGACGCTGCTATCACCTCTCTTGTTTCGCCCCCACATTTCCTTGCATGTGGATGAAGCGGACGCGCGGCTCCGGCCATCGATCAACTAGCCGGCGGTGCGACGTGTGCCGTACGTACGTGGGCAGCAGCGGGCGTTGTGCCTGGCGTAGAGGTCAGGCAGGCCCTCTCGCCGCGTGAGGGTGAGGCAGAGGCGATGCGTTCTGCAGCTGTAATTTTTTCCCAAGAAGACGCCGGCCGGCGTGTCTTTTCTATCATCGACGATAAACGTTGTGTCTTTTCTTCCGTAGCTTGTGCCTCGATCGCGCGCCGAGAGTAATGGCGGAAACGATTACACTTGAGTACTTGACTGCGCCGCGTGTTGTCCAAAATGGCTGATTGCAGTTAACAGACTTGGCGTGATAGCACATGGGAGATTCAACGGGCCAGGCCAGGGCCTACAGTGAGCAAACCAATTAGGCTTAGGCCCATCAAATGCGCAGGGAGACCAAAGGGCTCGGCCCATACAAATCTCGTAGAAATCCTATTCATCGCCCCGCTGCGGGTAGAGATGTAAACGGATCGGATCGGATCGGATATTTCTACTATCATATCATTTACCATATTTTTATGACGGATACGGATCGGAGCGGATAATGGTCGGATGTGGATTCGGATGCGGATTATATCGGATTACGGATATGGAGCGGATTCGGAACGGACTCGGATCGGAAACGGATTATTAAGCAAATATACACATAAAAAATATAAGTATGCTTTTTTATGTATAATATGTTTGTAATTATAGGCTATAGCTAAATGTACATACATGTTTGTACAACAAAGCAAATTGCGTGCTAATAGCATACATATTTTAGCCGCTGAACTAACTATATTGTCTAAATATTTAGGGTTGGGCTAATTTTCTCGGATTATCCTCATTGAGGACCTCGGATAATCCGTAAAAAATGACGGATAATCCGTATCCGCCGGATAGTATCAATACCATATCCTCTACCGTATCCGCCGGATATCCGCTTGAGCATTATCCGCATCCGCATCCATATCCGGCGGATTTCTAAAAATGCATACCATATCCTCAAAAACGGATACGGATGCGGATTCGGAGCGGAAATTATCCGTACCATTTACAACCCTAGCTGCGGGGCGTATTAACCCCCGCACGCGTGCGGCAGCTCGCGAGCCGGACCCAATAGCGCGGGCTAGCTATGGTTCACCCGGTTTAGGAAGTTTTGGTGCGATTATTTTGTAGCTTTATTTGTATTTCGTCGGTTCTTTCCTGGTTCTGTCGGTTTTTTTCTTCTCTATTTTCAATATTTTCGAATTTGTGAAAATTTCAAATTTGAGCAAATTTTGCCCTGATTCTAAATTTGTTCAAAACTATTTTTTAAATCAGATTCGAAATTTGTTTGAATTATTTTTTGCTCAGATTTGAAATTTGTTCAAAATTATTTTTTGCTGAGATTCGAATTTTGTTTAAACTCAAATTCTGCTCAGATTTAAAATTTGGTCAAAATAAAATTTTGCTCTGAATAGGAGTTTGTTCAAATTCATATTTTGCTGAGATTCAAAAAGTACGAAAAAGGTTTCAATTCTTCCATGTTGTGTTGTTCGAACTCGGGTCTCGAAGGAATTAGTTAACAGTATAACGTAACCAGCTAGGAGCCTTCACAGCGCTTAGATGTCCTGAGCCGTCGGATCTATTCTATGGATGCGCAGGATCTTCTGGTCGTCCCACCAAGCACGGATGGGTTTCTTACCCGTCACTCTGCGCATCCTAAGCGGCCCATCGTTGAAGGGAGTCTACTCCGGAGATCGACCAGGCCGCATTGTGGTAAAGCAAGCCGGTTTGTCGTTAACTAGGCCTCTGATTTATCTGTAAGCCTAGCCCAAAATTATGCATCTACTGCCGTTCGGTGCACTCGGAGACCTGCGGCGGCGTAGTAATTGTGATAATAGTACCCGACTGTCCGTTACTGGCGCCTCTCCCTCTCCCGTACTGGCAACCATAGCGGCGGCGGTAGCACAAGGGCTCGGTAATTCGCGGCCAGGACGAGGAGGCGTGGATAAAGTGATAAACAGGAGTGGCATGGCCGTCATCTCTTCCTACATCTTAAGTGTGGTCCTTGCGCCACCAATTTCTGTCCCCAGCGACCCCTCCGAATCCAGGTATTCCTATCCGGCCCATACTCTGTACTGCAATTTATCTGCACTCCCTAATATCGATGGTAATCTTCAGGGAGAATATTGTTTCTTCTTTTATATCAATTGTGCATCGATGGACATCCCAGCCGGGTGAAGTTAAAACAGGTAGGGTGTACTGATGGAGAAGCCGTTTATTTCCCTGATCGTATAGTTGTTCATTTTGGATCCCAATCCTGGAGAGTAAAGCTCGCATCTGAGATTCCATTATAACTGATATCTCTGAACTGATGGACATGTCATTTAGGTTTTTTATGCAAGATTTTCTATATTTGGACTGCAACATCGAGAATGAGTTCTGAGGGATTGCTAAATATAGTGTCTCAAGCTCTCAGCTAACAAGCACACCACGGAAGACTGGAAAGGTAGTATTATCTTTAGTTTTCCTTGTAAGATATCTCACTGCATTTTAGGTAACTATGTATCCATCCGTTCCAAATTAGTTGACGCCGGCCAATCTCCAACCGGCAGTCTAAGCTCTTAAAGATAGGTTGATGAAAAAATAATAGTGGTATTCTTTTCTTCAAATTTATTTCTATCAACTACCGGCTTGATCGGGCGTTGAAACTGGAACACCCGGTTCTCCAGAGGTATGCTCGATTGCTTGTGAAGATTCTTAATAAGTTATCATCTTTAAACAACGTACTGTTGTTTTATAATTTGAGTGTGATATAGGTCAAAGTTTTTCTTGTGTCCCTTCTTACTATTTTTTTTCTTCTTTTGAGCACTCTTATTGTATAATAATATAAGTATAGTTCTGAAAACTCGTAGGCAATCTAGTTGTACACTACAAGTGTACTCCCTTCGTTCTAGTTTGTAAGTCACAATTTTTGAATATCTTGGCCCAAGGTACTAGCTGATTGGGTCTTATTTTCTCTCTCTTATTGGTGCATGCAGCCTCTTTCTCTCTCTCATTGGTGCATGCATTCTCTTTCACTCCCTCATTGGTGCATGCAACCCCTTTCTCTTCCCCATTAAATAAAATTATGCCTTAGAGGTGGGGGTTATAGGACAAATTGTTTTTAGAAATATGCCTTACACTTTAGGATGGAGGGAGTAGCTATTATAAGAGGAATTAAGTAAATGATACTACTTTGTTACATGTGCTTCCATATTGATGAGCGTTTCTTTCACCTATAATCCATGGCGGATCTACATGGAGCCATGGGGTTACACTGCATACCAGGTAGAATTTTTTTTCTTCACAAAACAACATTTTTTTTCACCACATATGATACCCTAAAAAAAATGGGGTTTCTCTGTTTTTGCACCTGTAGGCACCTGGTGCTATATTCTCTAACTCTGCCACTGTCTATACTAGATCGTATAATGTGAAGGGAAATATTCAGCTTCAGGCACTCGAAGCCCATGGGACATTTGTTGGTTTATATTCTCAATTGTGTTTTGTTGCTCCTTGCAATGAGAACCCATCAGCGGAATGTTACTAGAAAATAAACGACACCCAGCTTTAAGTCGGTCAGTACCCTTATGAATCCAACTGATTGTTGGACATTTTCACGTGGAATTTATTCAAGTACTATAGTGGTGCACTGGTTATAACTTATCCTGAATTCTTGTCATTTATGATACTACTAAATAGAAATGGTGTATCGCGTTGATTGGGAAAAATACATATAAAGAGTTGAGATGTTGGGCATTTTTAAGTCCCTGTTACTATGAAATAACTGTATTTATATTTATATATTTTACAAACAACTTTAGTCATTTGACCTTATAATTTTCTCTTTTAGGTTATTACTTCCTGATTAGATTATCTCTCATTTGAAAAGGAAAGCTTCCTTGAAACAACTTTTCCCATTATATTTTTTCTTTCTCATGGTTTATCTTTCAGATAGGTTGATCTTTCTTGAGCTAATTGTATGTAGTGTAGTCTATAAGAAAATCAGTTATTCACTTGTATTTTGTCAAAGAACCACATACACTAGTAGAAAACCTCTCATCCATCTAAGCCATTGGTACCGGTTCCCTTACGAACCGGTACCAATGGGGTCATCTGTACCGGTTCAAGGGCTCTGGCGGGCGAGGATATTTGGTACCGGTTCGTGAGGAGCTTTCGTACCGGTTCGTGTTAGGAACCGGTACGAAACGTCTTTGCCCAAAATTCAGACACGTGGTGGGGCCCGGGCTGGACCTTTGGTACCGGTTCCTAACACGAACCGGTACCAAAGGTTACCCGGCTATATCAAATCGCCCGATCCCTTCCCGAGCCCCTGCGGGCTCTCATTTTTCTCTTCTCCCTCACACTCTAAATTTTGCTCCACCTCTCACACTCCAATAATCTTCATTTTTCTCCACCATTTTAACAAGATTAACGGCACCCATCTATCTAAGGGTTAGCAATATCATCCTTCCTTCCGGCGTTCCTAATTTAGCTAATTTCTTTGGTAGTTTTAACTCGTACTATTTTATAGTGCAAGCAAGGTGTTCGATGAAATGCCTAAGTTAGTGATTTTATTTTTTTATATGCAATTTGAGCTGAAATTATGGTATGTTTTGTAGGTTTTAATTAGTATCATCCCCGTCCTTACCGCCGTCGATCGCCAGCCGTCGTCCCCTAGCCAAGCACGGTACCACACCTCGGTGAGCCCCTCTTCTTTTTTATAAAAAACAATTAGTTTTATGTGATGAACTTGAATATTAATTAAGTTGGTCACTCATATATCCATGATGTTGTGTACTTAATGATTTTTGATATACATATAAAATGCAGATGAGTCGACAATGGATGTACGGTGACCGGTGCCATCCCGAGTTCATTACCGGCATGCATTATTTTCTCAACGTGGCTGAGGCAAACAGCGGTCGAATGGTTTCATGTATTGTCCATGTAGTTCCCGTAAGAATATGAAGGATTACCCTACCTCGAAGACCCTTCACATCCACCTCGCCGGAGAATGGTTTCATGCCCAGCTATAATTGTTGGACCAAGCACGGAGAAAGAGGGGTTATATTGGAAGACAACGAAGAAGAAGAGGATAGTGACAACTATCCCTTATTCACCGAAGACGGTGGTAGTAGAATGGGGGAAGACGAAGTCGAAGAAGAGCCCATTTTCGATGAGCCGATTTTTGATGACCCGGATGACGATTTGGGTCGGGCCATTCTTGATGCGAAGATGAACTCGCGGAAATGAAAAGGAGAGGTTGAAGTTGGAGAAAATGTTAGAGGATCACAACAAACCGTTGTACCCAAATTGCGAAAATGGTCGAAAAAGCCGGGTACCACGCCGGAATTGTCTGCAATGGAAGGCGAGAGAATGGTACTTCCGACAAGGGATTTGAAAAGTTGCTGAAAATAATAAAGAAGATGCTTCCAGGGGAGAACGTGTTGCCCTCTAGCACGTATGAAGCAAAGAAGGTTGTCTCGCCCTCTAGGATTAGAGGTGCAGAAGATACATGCATGCATCAATGACCGCATCCTCTACCGCGGGGAGTACGAGAATTTGAATGCATGCCCGTATGTAGTGCATTGAGGTATAAGATCAGGCGAGATGACCCCGGCGATGTTGAGGGTGAGTCCACCCCCGTGAAGAGGGTTCCTGCGAAGGTGATGTGGTATGCTCCTATAATACCACGGTTGAAACGTTTGTTCCGGAACAAAGAGCATGCCAAGTTGTTGCGATGGCACAAAGAGGACCGTAAGAAAGATGTGATGCCGAGACACCCGCCGACGGGTCGCAGTGGAGAAAAATCGACGGAGAGTTCAAGTCATTTTCGGATGACGCAAGGAACTTAAGATTTGGTCTAAGTACGGATGGCTTTAATCCTTTCGGGGAGCAGAGCTCCAGTCATAGCACCTGGCCGGTGACTCTATGTATCTATAACCTTCCTCCTTGGTTGTGCATGAAGCGGAAGTTCATTATGATGCCGAGTGCTCATCCGGGGCCCGAAGCAACCCGGCAACGACATTGATGTGTACCCGAGGCCATTGGTTGAAGAACTTTTAGAGTTGTGGCGTGTCGAAGGTGTACCTGTGTGGGATGAGCACGAACAAAAGGAATTTAACCTACGAGCGTTGTTATTTGTAACCATCAATGATTGGCCTGCTCTTGGTAACATTTCGTGGCAATCAAACAAGGGATACAATGCATGCACACACCTGTTTAGGTGAGACCGATAGTAATTATTTGGGAAACAAGAATGTGTACCAGGGCATCGTCGATTTCTTCCAAAACAACATCACGTCGTAAAGAGAGGAAAGCATTTCGGAGGTGAGGCAGATAACCGAACGAAGCCTACCCGCCCTAATGGGGAAGTTATATATGATATGGTCAAGGATTTAAAAGTGATCTTTGGAAAGGGTCCCGACGGACAATCTGTTCCGCATGATGTTGACTGGACACGTACCCATGTGGAAGAAGAAGTCGATATTTTGGGAGCTACCCTACTGGAAATTCTTAGAGGTTCACTCGCAATCGACGTGATGCACGTGACGAAAAATCTTTGCGTGAACCTCGCTAAACTTCTTGGGCGTGTATGGGAAGACAAAAGATACACCTGAAGCACGGCGAGACCGAAGCAAAGTATCCACGAAGGAAACAACCCGAATCCGGAGAAGTATCAAGGTCCCGCCAGCTATGCTCTTACCAAAGAGGAGAAGGAGATCTTTTTTGAAGTCCCGAGTAGCATCAAGGTCCCGTCCGGCTTCTCGTCGAATATAAAGGGAATAATAAACATGTCGGAGAAAAAGTTTCAAAACCTAAAGTCTCATGACTGCCACGTGATTATGACACAATTACTTCCGGTTGCATTGAGGGGCTTCGCCGGAAAATGTTCGAGTACCCATTGTGAAGCTATGTGCGTTCCTCAATGCAATTTCTCGAAGGTGATCAATCCACTTACTCTACAAAATTTACGTAAGGATGTGGTCCAATGTCTAGTCAGCTTCGAGTTGGTGTTCCCACCATCCTTCTTCAATATTATGACACATCTCCTAGTTCACCCGGTCGAAGAGATTGGCGTTCTCGGTCCTGTATTTCTACACAACATGTTCCCCTTTGAGAGATTCATGGGAGTCTTAAAGAAGTACGTTCATAACCGTGCTAGGCCGAAGGAAGCATCTCCAAGGGCTATGGAACGAGAGGAGGTCATTGAGTTTTGTGTTGACTTTATTCCTGACCTTAAGCCGATCGGTGTTCCCGAATCGCGCTATGAGGGGAGACTGCGTGGAAAAGGCACGCTAGGAAAGAAATCAGCAACGTGTATGGACGGACATTCTTTCACTCAAGCACACTACACAGTTCTACTTAATTCCATCTTGGTGGCTCCGTACAAAGAGGAACACAAGGAGATCTTACGCTCTAAATACCCGGAGCAACGTGAAGATTGGATTGATGGAGAACACATGAAGACTTTCGGCGGTTGGTTGCAAACACGTCTCATGAATGTCACCGATGACGAGCAGCTGTACTTGTTGGCCAAGCAACCATCTTCTACTATATCGACTTTTCAAGGGTACGAGATTAATGGGAACACATTTTACACTTTCGCCCAAGACAAAAAGAGCACCAACCAAAACAGTGGTGTCCGCTTTGATGCAGAAGATGGCAATGGGAACAAGGTCACATATTATGGATACATAGAGGAGATATGGGAACTTGACTATGGACCTAATTTCAAGGTCCCTTTGTTCCGGTGTAAATGGTTCAACCTCGAAAGACGGGGTACGAGTAGAACCGCAGTACGGAATGACTACAGTGGATTTCAAGAATCTTGGGTACGACACCGAACCATTCGTCCTAGCCAGTGAAGTGGCTCATGTTTTTTATGTGAAGGATATGTCTAGCAAACCGAAAAAAAGAAAAGAAAGGCAAGAGGACACATCATACGATGAGCCAAAGCGGCACATAGTTCTTTCAGGAAAAAGAAACATCGTGGGAGTAGAGGACAAGACAGACATGTCGAAGATTATAATAAGTTTGACGATATTCCACCCTTCAAGGTAAAAATTGACCCAAGCATCATCTTAAACAATGAAGATTGTCCATGGTTGCGTCGCAAGAAGAAGAAAGGGAAACGGGCGAAGAAAACTCGGAAGACTAGAGCAGATGGAGTATAACTTGTGTATCTCAATATGGAAATCACTTTTGTGTAATGATGTTACCGTATGTAAGATATTAACAATGGAGATGGTTGGCTTGTTTTACTAGTTAAGTCACGGGCTTGCGGGGAAATTTTTCCGAGGCGGAACTTCCGAATATGCCATATATAGGGCATGTGCACCAAGGGCATATTCGAGAAGTTCCGCCACGGGAGATTTCCCAACCCTTTCCCCAACATTGTTAGAGGAGATGGAGTCTTCCACGGGCTTGCGGTGGAAATTTTTCCGAGGCGGAACTTCCGAAGATGCCATAGGGCGTGTGCACCAAGGGCATCTTCGACAAGTTCCGCCACGGGAGATTTCCCAACCCTTTCCCCATCCAAGGTGATGAAACTCTCCATCCATGTTGGCTTGTTGAGCTGCTTCCCATGGTCTATCGATGCTCCTTTTATAGGCGAGAGCGTCCTTATCCTCGCCGACAGCTTTAGTACCGGTTGCGTGACACCAACCGGTACTAAAGGTTACCCACGCGTCCTTATCCCACCGACAGGGCGTCGTGCGCTACATACTTTATCTCATCGAGCAGGACGTCCTTATCCCGCCGACAGTTTTAGTACCGGTTGCACCCACCAACCGGTACTAAAGGTTACCCACGCGTCCTTATCCCACCGACAACTTTAGTACCGGTTGCACCCACCAACCGGTACTAAAGGTTTGCCTCGATCTCGTCTTCCCGCCTATTTTCTTCCCGCGCTTTCCACCGGTTCCCGCCTCGTCTTCCCGCCATTTTTTCACTATATATATGTAGGCTTGGCCACCATTTACATATCACATCTAGACTCATCATTCTCTCCCATGGCTTCCATCGCAATATCTCTAACCCCCCGGGAGGCGGAGGCGCTTTGCGCCTCGAACTACCCCTGCCCGCCGGGCTACCGCGTCCCGACCGGCTGGTTGCTAAGCGTCGAAAGTGTACCGGTCCCTCCAGTCCCTCTAGGTGTGGCGCGCGAGATGGCCATCACGAACCACTACTACTTCGAGCTCACGCCAGAGCAGCGGAGGAATCCCCAGTGGCATCCCGACTACAGCCCGACTTGGGAAAGCTTCTTCATCAATCGGCGTGAGAGGGCGCTTTCCAGGCACGAGGAGGGCGGCCCGCCTCCTCCGAACTTCAACGAGGCCGGCCGTCGGCTGTGGTGGCGCGGCCGGACTCTCCAGGCGTCATGGCCTACCGTGGCCCCCCGCCGCGCTACCCTCGGTCCCAGCCCACGCGTGCTCACCCGCCGACGTTCGAGTACCGCGACCCCGATGCCGCCGACGATGATGACGGCGACTACGACGACTACGGTGGCGACTACTACAGTGGCTAGGCACGAGTATGACTGAATGACTTCAACAGTAGAATTTGGCCATGTATCTTTAATTTTCAGTTAAGCTATGTACTTTTAATTCGAGTTCAATCGTAATAAAATTTTATTCCCGCCCTTTCTTTCCCGCCTTTTTCCGTCGTACGTGGAGGGAAAGTTTCCCGCGCGGACGGCGTCGTGGCAGGAGTAAAAGAAAAAGGTTCACGAAAATATATAGAAAAGAATTAGAAAATATATAGAAAAGAAATATAAAAAAAGATATAGAAAACAAATAGAAAAGAAAACAAACGAAAAAAGAAAAAGAAATAGAAAACAAATAGAAAAGAAAAGAAATAGAAAATAAAAAGAAAAGAAAAGAAACACAAAAGAAAAGAAAAAATAGAAAAGAAAAGAAAGAAGAAACATAAAACAAAATAAATAGAAAAGAAATATAAAAGAAAAGAAACACAAAAGAAAGGGGAACGAAAATGAAAAGAAAAGAAATAGAAAATGAAAAGAAAAGAAAATGAAAATGACAAGAAATAGAAAATGAAAAGAAATAGAAAATGAAAAGAAAAGAAAAGAAACACAAAATAAAAGAAAAAAGAAACAGAAAAGAAAGAAGAAAACAGTAAAAGAAAAAAAAACAAAGAAAAGAAAAGAAAACAAGAAAAGAAAAAAGAAAACAAAAAAACCTTTAGTACCGGTTGGTATCACCAACCGTACGAAAGGTCTTTCGTACCGGTTGGTGGTACCAACCGGTACTAAAGGCCATCCCCCTCGTTTAACACTTAGCCGCGCGACCAAAAATCCCCAATTCCTCTTCTTTCTCCCCCGCGCGACAGCAGAGCCCCGACGCCGCCGACGACGCCGACGCACCCACGCCGCCGACGCACCCACGCCGCCGCCGACGAAGCCGCCGCCGCAGATGCAGCCGCCACCGCCGACGCAGCCGCCGCCGCCCACAGGTACCTCCCCGGCCCTCTCCTCCTTTTTTCGCCACCCCTCATCGCCGCCCGCAAGGTGTTCGATGACGAGCCGTGCCACGCCGGAGCGCCGCCGTAGTAGCCGAGGCCGTGAGCCGGCGCCGGCGCGGGCGCCGGAGGAGCAGCATACGCGTACGCGCCCGGCCAAGAAGCAGTCGGCGCGGCCGGGTAGTAGGACGAGGACGGCGACGCCCACGGCACGCCGCCCCGTAGGCCCCGGCGCCACCGAGACCGAGACCCATGAGCTGCTGCCGCCGCTGGTTCGCCGCCCACGCCGCGGCCGCTCCGTGTCCGCCGGCGTACTGCTGACGGGCGGGCGCCTGCTGCAGCTGCAGGTCGGCGAGCAGAGCCTGGATAGCGGCGTCGTCGAGCGGGCCGCCCTTCTTCCCGCCGGCGCCCTGGTCCTTGCAGGCGGCCGACAGCAGCAGGTCGACCTTCTTGCCGGTGGCCTTGCGGAGGCGGCGCCGGAGCCGCTCGGGGTCGGCCGTGGCGAGCAGGCGCACCTCGCCGCTGCTCTCGGCCGCCGAGCTGTCCGCCGCCACCACGCCCTGCGCCATCGTCAGGGCACGCACCGCGGCGCGCACCTTGTCCCCGCAGCCGCGCGCAGGCAGTGCATGGCGACCTTCAGAACGAACTCCCTCGCCACCACCGCCTCCGCCTCCCCGCCACCATTGCCGCGGCCGCTCTTCTTCTTCCCCATTGCAGCTCCCGTGATCTCTTCTCTGCTTCACAACCTACCGATCAGTGTGTAGCTAGCTAGACTTGAGCAACCTGAACCTGGAGCAAATGGGGAAACAGGGCAATGTATGGAAGTGGCTAAACAGAAGGCCTCTGCGATGGTCTATATAGAGCGAGCGGGAGTGCGAGAGGAGGCACAAAGTGTGTAGGGAGAGGGCGAGTCAGGGCAACCGCGAGGGCCAGGACGGTGGTCCTTTTGACTCTGTGTGGGCGTGGCGCGGACGAGTCTGGCTCCGGCATGCTGTTGCAAAGACTTCGGGATTAGCTGGATTCTATTTGTTGGCAAAGTGTTCTATTTGTTGGCATGGATTGGAATTGATAGTTCTTGAACTACATAAACATATGAACATCACAAGGTGAAATCTGGATAGATAGAAAGTACCACAACTAAGTTTTCTTAAGGGCATGCTTGTGTTTTTGTTTGGCATATTCATTTCAAAAGGAGGGCATATGTGTTTGTATTTCACATGATTATGCTATTAATTGCTTTCTTCATTTTGCAGTGACATTGAGGTATGGAGGACGGCACCTTCGTCCGAGATGAGGAGGGGGAAGAAGCGGTGCAGAAATTGATCTATGAGAGTGCCCGTGGTCCGGAACCCGACGATGGAGATGACAACGAGTACCAAGACTTTCTCGAATGATTTTGGCGAGAGACTTGAGTCTCGAACAAGTTAGAAAAGACAATGAAGTGTCCATCACAAACTCCGGCGAGGTGTATATCTATGTATCAATTAGTCTATATGTTCATCCCTAGATGCATTCATTTATTTGTATTGCACTTATTAACGAATAATTTTTTCTTTTAGCCTTCGGATCATCGAGCAAGTCTCGTTAGATCAAAACGAGGCCCGACGCGGGTGCTAAAGGGCGAGGGCAGGTTAGCCCTCACGGCATTCAAGGATAATGGTGAACCAGTGGAGCCCAAGGAGTTTTGCCGCAAATTTACAAGTCAATCCGGAGTTATTGTTAGGGACCATGTACCGATCAGCATTCAAGAGTGGCATAAGCCGAAGAACCCGGAGAGTGGTGCTAGTTATGTCAACGACGCGATGAAAAAATTTCTTTGGGACACGCTCATGACAAAGTTCAGCCTACCGAAGACATGACGGAAGGCCGTAAGAATAAAGTCAAGGAATGGACATGGAAGAAGATGGCCATACAATTCCGCACCTTCAAGAAAAATTTATGGGACAAATATAAGAATGAAGATCCCAGTATTCGATGATAATCTAGTGAAGATAAAAGATCACTGGGCCGCATTTAAGGACTATAAGAAATCGTCTACTTTTGTGTCCCGATCGAAGAAAAATACCAAAAATGCTGCAAAGAAGAAACTTCCGCATCATTTGGGGTCAGGTGGCTACAAGAGTGCCATTCGAAGTGGACGAGCGTTTGAGAATAAACTCGATGGATCGTGGAATCGTTCCACGGACATGGGACCGGCCCGAACGGTCCAAGTTCTGGTTGTTCGCTCATGGGGCAGGGTTGGACCCAAAGACAGGGCTGATCGTTGCGAAGGGAAAATGGAAGGAAAAAATTGAGGATATCGTACCGATGCTTGTAGATGCAATTGAAAAGGTCGAAAGGGAGAGTACATTCCCGATCGAGAGAATGACGAGTCGACACTCGCTCCGGGGAACCCCGAACATGTTGGACGGGTACGAGCTCGCCCGGGTCTCACCATGAAGGAAGCGTGGCCGGACAACGCCGACACTTATAGAAGCCGTTCACGAAAGAAGAAGAAGGACGCCGACGAGTTAGCAGAATTGAGGACTAGGGTGGAGGCGCTTGAGAAAAATCGGAGGGCACCCGATCGGCAGCTGTTTCTACAGGATGCACAAGCCGATGTTGCCCCATCTCAGCGAAGAAGCGTGTCGGTTCCTCGCATCTTGACGGATGTGGAGGAAGCTACCCCGTGGATTATGTCACGGAGAAGACAGATTGCGAGCTACATATGTTAATCGGGACCGCGTCCGTTAAGGTGGCGGTCGGCTATGTGTACCCAAGTGAAGATGGAGCAATGCACCATCATATGCCCATTCCACCTGGTTGTGTTCGTGTCGGGGTGGATGAAGTTGTTTCGGGTTTTGAAAAAGTGGAGCTTGATATTCCTAGAGGTGAAGATGAGAGGACACCGGCCGATGTCAAGCACGGTTTCGCCCTATGGCCGAAGAAGTACGTCGTCCTTTTGCAAAGGCCACCGACTCCTACACATGAGCAGCAAATGCCATCGACTCCTCCCCGGTGGCAGTCCCGGTGAGCAGCCAAGTCCACACCTACCCGAGAGGGACCCCAGCGTGAGTCCACCATCTCGAGATCCTCCGCGTAAGACAGCGTCCGTTAAGCGGAACGGTACGCCGCCTAGGAAGAAAGCTAGAAAGGAGAAACAACCGCCGCCTACCGAGAAGTTACCTTGGGAAAAAACTCCGGAGGAAAGAGCGGAGGCCGTTCAGGCCGAGGTGAAGAAATTTTTGCACCAAAAGTGCCGGAGATACCTTTCGAGAAGACACTAGATCCGGTGAAAGTTGTGCGTACCGTTGAGAATCTATATGACCTCGTACCATCGCCGCCATCCGACTATAGGCGTTCTATTGAAAGGTCGTATGACAAGATGATCGAGGCGACAAAACCCGTTAAATCGGGTATCGTGGAGATAAAAGGGATACACCAAGTCTACCAGCTCGGACAACAACCCGTTCAATCGGTCGAGCCTCTCAAGGTGTTTGACGGGAAGGCCGTTCAAAGTTCTCGACAAGACACAACCGATTACGCCTTGGCTGAACGAGCATATCAATTTGTTCAAGGGAAAGATTTGGTCGAGAATCTCAGGAAGCTACCAACACGTATGCGTAACTTGCATTCGTGGTACCTTAATGCCTCAAAGGAAGGGATCGAGACTATCATGGTGCGAGTTAGGGAAGAGCACTACTTCCGGAATACTCGTGTGAACGTTGACTTCAACGAGCTTTTCCAGCTTATACAATCTCCGGGCCCTCGACAAATCTATCATCGGTTCCTATTGTCCGTAAGTGATTTATTTAATTTGAGAAGTCTTTAGCTCAGCTCGTTCATTGTCTGCAGATTATAATCCTTTCTGCGCTATATTATGCAGATCGAAGATACTCGAATGCAAAAGGGATGAAATCACGCACATTGGGTTCATTGACCCGCACACAATGCATGTTAAAACCATAGAAGATCCCGTCTATAACAAGGATACACCGGAGACTTTGCTAAGGTTTTTGAAGCGACAACGTGACAAAAACCTAATAATTTGGCCTTACAACTTCCAGTGAGTCTTACTCGTCTTATAACACATTATATTTTGCTCACCGTATGTCAAAATTTTAACTAATGACTTATATATATGACACTACATATTTAAACGTGCGTAGGTTTCACTTTATTCTTCTCGTCATCAATATGCAAAATGGAGAAGTTGAAGTCTTTGACTCACTAAGCAAAGAACCGGAACTATACTTGTCTTGTTATTTAATGCTCAAAAGGTAATTTTAATTGTTATCGGTTTGTTTCGTTAATTTCCTGCTATGAACTAATTGATAACTCTTTTATGCATTTTCTTTTGTCGGGCAGCGTATGGGCAACTTTCATCAAGGAAGATACGTCCCATGAACGGCCACAGAGGCTGCGATGGAAGGCGAAAGTAAGTAGTACTACCTAGGTCCACACACCTTTAATTATCATACTTGACTATTGTTTGATTGACTTATATTCTTGCAAAGAAATGCCCGCAACAACCACAAGGGACTGATCTCTCGTGGATTCTACGTTTGCGAGTACATCCACAGAATTGTCAGCGAGAGAATGAATAATGCAAGAAATAAAGAGGTACGAAAACAATATTCACAAATTTGTTTTCTTATCATAAGTTGTGCTGAGTTTCAGTAATAGTTGTTTCATTGTGGTTTGAATATATATATATACACACACACACATATCTCATGTACTCATTTGTATCTTATTCTTTTATAGTTGGCAACAAAGCGGAACAAGCTCTCAATCGATGACCGCTTCATAGCAATAGGCGAGGAATTGGCGGGATTCTTCCTTTCGGACGTCATACCACCATTCGCAGAGTTCCACTATGAATGAAGATGTACATGTTACATATATAGTTGGCTCGAAGAGTACCACTATGCTACATGTAATATATAGAGTACGGCTCGGAGAGTACCACTACTATGCATGAAGATCGATCTTCATGCATAGTGCTTCTTAATTTGCGATCTTATGCAATTACATGTGTGTTATATTATATGCACCAACTTGCTATGCATCATATTGATCTTCATGTACTACCTAAACCCAAACGCGTTTCGGTGCATCGACGCGATATGAAACAAACCGATATCCCTAAACCCCTCCAAAAACCCTAAAACTTCAATTCTCCGCCGCGGCAGAGATTCGGGCAAATTCCCTGCCGTGGGTGGGAACCTTTGGTACCGGTTCGTATTACCAACCGGTACCAAAGCTCCTTGGCCCTGAGCTCTCCTGGGCGCCCACGTGGAGGCGCCATTAATACCGGTTCGTAAGCAACCGGTACGAAATGGGGGGTGCCTTTAGTGCCGGATAATTTATACCGGTTGAGAAACCGGTGCGAATGGCCCTTACGAACCGGTATAGATGAGCGTTTTTCTACTAGTGATAGATCCCCCTGCCAGAAAATGAAAATTATGGAGGATTTCCATTCATCCTTGCAATTTCAGTAGATGGGGCTGCATGGGTGAACAAGTTGGGTTTGAGGAGTTGCAAACCCATCAGCTCAGTCTATATGTTTTCTTTTAACACTGGAAAATGATCTCATCCTTTGAGTAAGAAAAAAGGTTTAATCTTTCATCTGACATAAATCCTTTCCTGTTGGCCTAGGCTGTGTTGAGATTTATGTGAGAAAATCCAACTTACAAGTATCAATTTCCCATTTTTGTCCTATTGTTGTTTGTGTTTACTTTCTTCTTTTTGCAAATCTAGCAAGAAACGAACTTGATCTTTTCACAATAGAGCCATGTTCTGGGGAATCTACTCCTGAGTTTACTCTTTTCTAAAACAATTATGTTGGGTTGGTCAGGTGTACATTGCCGTGCTAACAATTGAGAGAACAAACTCAACAAGGCAATCGAGAAGATAAAAAAAAAGGCTGTAGAGCAGCTGAATGGCCTGATTCAACCATCTGAGCATTTTTTTAGCAATAATAAGGTCACTCCGAGATGACATGAAATCTTGTGTGGCCAACTGGGGCATGTGAAAGATTCTATCAATGAGGCCGAAAAGCGGTAGTAGTACACGAATTTTGTGAGATATCATAGCATCCTTGGTTTTTAACATTAAACACAGGGAGAATTGTATCTTGCATTGGTATCACTATGTGGAACCGGCATTTTTAAAATCATATTTTCTCATGGGATCCTCATCACTCACACCCTCTAAGTTTTTTTTGCAGTCCGACAACATTTTCTAAGATTCTTTCACAATATAGGCGCGCGTTCATGATCTAGTAACAATTAAAAAAGGTGTCGTTCTGACCAATTCTTGCATGTTGTGTTGTGCTGAGATGCGAGCGGCCCAATAGGTGCGCTTCTGACCGGTTTTGCCCATTAACCCCTAGCAGCCCTTTTGCTTTTAATACAAACAATTAAAAAGGAAGCCCGGTGCATGAAGCTTTCGCTTTGCGCAAGGTCCCACCAAATCCTAGAAAATCTATGGGAAAAATCGTTGAACTATCACTAGTGGAAAACAGGGCTTTCGTGGGAGCCTTTTGTCGCGGGCGCGCCTGCACCCGCGACAAATGGCCTGGCCACGTCGCCCAGAAACCATGTGGAGCGGGCAGGGCTTTTTGTCGCGCCCTTTTGTCGCGGGCCGTATCTCGACCCGCGACAAAAGGTGTCCGAGTGCTTGGAGCTTCCTGTCGGCACCCCTTTTGTCGCGGGTCGTAATACGGCCCGCGACCAAAGGGCCATGGCTATATATAGACACGCAGCCAGCCCCCCACCCACCTTATTTTTTCCTTGGTGGTGAAGGTGGAGGTGTATGCTAGCTCATTTTTTCTACATGTGCACAAGAGGTGTTTGATGGAATGCTTGTAAGAGGGATGCCACTTGATTTTATTTGATAAGATTTCTCCTCTTTTTGATCCTAAAAGGTTAGCCACTATTTTCTCGTATATATATATATACATAGTTCGTACAATACTAATTTTAGAAAGGTGATTGCATCTGATACATATATAATTGTACTTATGATGCAGATGAGTCATCCATGGATGTACGGTAACCGATGTGCCCCCGCTTTCAGAGAGGGCGTGAATTCTTTCCTGCTTGTGGCCGAGGCCAACAAGTCGAAGCAAGGTTTTATGTGCTGTCCATGTCTAAAATGTAAGAACGAGAAGGATTACTCTTGCTCAAGAGACATTAAGAGCCACCTGCTTCGGTTTGGATTCATGTCCAGCTATAATGTCCGGACCAAGCACGGAGAAGAAGGGGTTATGATGGAAGACGGCGATGAAGAAGAAGATAATGATGACCAGTACCGATCTATGTTCTCTGAATGCGATGATACCGCAATGGACGACAATGAAGAAGAAGGAGGTGAAGAACAGGCATCCGATGATCCTGTTGATGATGATCTTCGTCGGGTCATTTCTGATGCAAGAAGAGACTGTGGCACGGATAAGGAGAGGTTGCAGTTCGACAAGATGTTAGAGGACCACCACAAATTGTTGTACCCAGGTTGTGAAGATGGGCATAGAAAGCTGGGTAGCATATTGGAATTGCTGAAATGGAAGGCAGAGGTCGGTGTGACTCGACTCGGGATTTGAGAAATTGATGATAATATTAAAGAAGCTGTTTCCAAGAAATAATGAATTGCCCGTCAGTACATATGAAGCAAAGAAGCTTGTCTCGCCCTCTAGGATTAGATGTGCGGAAGATACATGCATGCATTAATGACTCGTATCCTCTACCGTGGTGAGAAGTACGAGAATTTGAATAAATGTCCGATATGTGGTGCATTGCGGTATAAGATCAGAAAAGATGACCCTGGTGATGTTGAGGGCGAGCCACCCAGGAACAGGGTTCCTGCGAAGGTGATGTGGTATGCTCCAATAATACCACGGTTGAAACGTTTGTTCAGAAACAAAGAGCATGCCCGAGTTGTTGCGATGGCACATGGAAGAACGTAAGAAAGACGCGATGTTGAGGCACCCCGCCGATGGTCGGCAGTGGAGAAACATCGGGAGAGAGTTCCCGGATTTTGCAGGTGAGGCAAGGAACTTATACTTTGGTCTAAGTACAGATGGCATGAATCCTTTTGGGGAGCAGAGCTGCAGTCACAGCACCTAGCCCGTAACTCTATGTATCTACAACCTTCCTCCTTGGTTGTGCATGAAGCGGAAGTTCATTATGATGCCAGTGCTTATCCAAGGCCCAAAGCAACCGAGCAACGACATTGACGTGTACCTAAGGCCATTAGTCGATGAACTTTTGGAGTTGTGGGCCAAACCAGGTGTACGTGTGTGGGATGAGCACACCGAGCAAGAATTTGACCTACGAGCGTTGCTATTCGTAACCATCAATGATTGGCCTGCTCTAAGTAACATTTCAGGACAGACGAACAAAGGATACAATGCATGCACACACTTGTTTAGATGAGACTGAAAGTAAATATTTGGAAAAAAGCGAGAAAAGTTGAGTACCCGTTCAATCGTCGTTTCCTTCCGCGCAAGCATCCCTTAAGGAAAAAAGGCAAGCATTTCGATGGCGAGGCGGACCGCCGTCCGAAGCTCGTCCCCCGTAGTGGTGCTGATATATTTGACATGGTCAATGATTTAAATGTTATCTTTGGAAAGGGTCCAGGCAGTCAACCTGTTCCGAAAGACGCCGACGGACACGCGCCCATGTGGAAGAAGAAATCTATATTTTGGGAGCTAGAATATTGGAAAGCCCTGGAAGTCCGCTCTGCAATCGACGTGATGCACCTGACCAAGAATCTTTGTGTGAATATTCTAGGTTTTCTGGGCGTGTATGGGAAGTCAAAAGATACAACAGAAGCACGTGAGGACCAGAAACATCATAAAGGACGAGACGGCAAGCATCCAGGGAAGTTTGAAGGGCCTGCCAGCTACGCTCTTACCAAACAGGAGAAGGAGATCTTTTTTGAAGCCCTATTCAGTATCAAGGTTCCGTCTGGTTTCTCGTCGAATATAAAGGGGATAGTAAATATGAAGGAGAAAAAATTCCAGAACCTGAAGTCCCATGACTGTCACGTGCTTATGACACAATTGCTTCCGGTTGCATTGAGGGGACTTCTACCTGAAAATGTTCGACTAGCCATTGTGAAGATATGTGCATTCCTCAACGCAATTTCTCGGAAGGTAATGGATCCGAAACTTTTTCAGGATTACGGGAAGATGTGGTCGAATGTCTTGTCGGCTTCGAGTTGTTGTTCCCACCATCCTTCTTCAATATTATGACGCACCTCCTCGTTCACCTAGTTGAAGAGATTAGAATTCTCGGTCCTGTATTTCTACACAATATGTTCCCCTTCGAGAGGTTCATGGGAGTCTTAAAGAAATATGTTCATAACCGAGCTAGGCCGGAAGGAAGTATCTCAAAGGGCTATGGAACTGAGGAGGTCATTGAGTTTTGTGTTGACTTTCTTCCTGACCTTAAGCCGATTGGTGTTCCTGAATCTCGGTATGAGGGGAGGCTGACTGGAAAAGGCACACTAGGAAGGAAATCAAGGGTGTGCAGGGACAAGATTTCTTTCAATCAAGCACACTACACAGTTCTATACAATTCCATCTTGGTGGCTCCGTACATCGAGAAACATAAGAATGCTTTACGAGAAATAAACCCGGGCCAGCCCGAGTCCTTGATTACACGTGAACACATGAATACCTTCGGCAGTTGGTTGCAAAGACATCTCATTAATGACCCATCTGCCGTGGAGCAGCTGTACTTGTTGGCCGAGTTACCATCTTCAAACATATGTACATTCCAAGGGTACGAGATAAATGGGAATACATTTTACACGATGGACCAAGATAAAAAGAGCACCAACCAAAACAGCGGTGTCCGCTTCGATGCAAAAGACGAGAATGGGCAGACCACCACATATTATGGATACATAGAGGAGATATGGGAACTTGACTATGGTCCCACTTTTAAGGTCCCTTTGTTTCGGTGCAAATGGGTGAAGCTCAGCGGTATACATATTGACGATAAGTACGGTATGATAACAGTGGATCCCAACAATCTTGCGTACCTGGACGAGCCATTTGTCCTAGCCAGCAAGGTGGCTCAAGTTTTCTACGTGAAGGACATGTCTAGCAGATCAAGAAAAAGAAATCAACAAAAGAATACATCAACCGAGGAGCCAAAGCGCCACACAGTTCTTTCGGGGAAAAGAAACATCGTGGGAGTGGATGAGAAGACAGACATGTCAGAAGATTATAATAAATTTAAAGAAATTCCGCCCTTCACGGTGAAAATTGACCCAAGCATCTTACTAAATGATGAAGATTCTCCATGGCTACGGCGTAGAAGATCACAACACTAGATGGCGATGTAATAATGTATTCTTCATATATAGTTCCCAAGACAATCTCTACATTTATGTAATAATGAGTACCCTTTCCCCAACACTGTTAGAGGGAAATTTTTCACGGGCTTGCAGGGAAATTTTTCCGAGGAGCAGCTTCCGAAGATGCCGTAGGGCGTGTGCACCAACGACATCTTCGAGAAGCTGCACCACGGGAGATTTCCCAACCCTTTCCTTCATCCATTGGAATGAAACTGTGCTTGGCTTGTTGATCTGCTTGGCAAGGCGTATTAATGCTCCTTTTATAGGCACGGCACCACTTCTACTTTGTCTTGTTCCTTCGACAGGGCGTCGTGCGCTACATGCTTTATCTCATCGAGCAGTGCGTCCACCCACGCTTCCTTATCCTGCCGACAACTTTAGTCCCGGTTGCAACCACCAACCGTGACAAAAGGTTACCGACACATCCTTATCCTGCCGACAACTTTAGTCCCGGTTGCAGCCACCAACCGTGACAAAAGGTTACCCGCACATCATCCCCCCGCATAAGGCCCTCCTAGATAAGCCTCCCCCGCTCTTTTGTCCCGGTTTGAGCCTCCACCCGCGATGAAAGTTTCGCGCGCCTCTTCGTTCCCGCCTATTTTCTTCCCGCATTCTCGCCATTTTTCCACTATATATATGTAGGCTTGGACTCATATCTGCAAACCTCATCACTCTCTCCCATGGCTTCCATCGTATGTCTAACACCTCGGGAGACGGAGGCGCTTTGCGCCTCGAACTACCCCTGCCCGCCCGGCTACCGCGTCCCGACCGGGCTGGTTGCCGAGCGTCGGAGGCGTACCGGTCCCTCCTATCCCCGTAGGTGTGCCACGCGAGATGGCCATCACGAACCACTACTATTTCGAGCTCACGCCCGAGCAGCGGAGGAATCCCCGGTGGCATCCCGACTACAGCCCGACTTGGGACAGCTTCTTCATCAATCGGCGTGAGAGGGCGGTTGCCAGGTACGAGGAGGACGGCCCGCCTCCTTCGAACTTCAACGAGGCCGGCCGTCGCATGTGGTGGCGCGGCCGGACTCTCCAGAACGTCATGGCCTATCGTGGCCCCCGCCTGCGCTACCCTCAATCCCAGCCCACGCGTGGTCATCCGCCGAGGTTCGACAACCGCGACCCCGATGCTAGCGACGATGACGTCGGCGACTATGATGACTACAGTGGCGACTATTATAGGACTAGGCACGACTATGATTGAATGGCTCCAACATTCGAATCTGGCCATGTATCTTATTTTTCAGTTGAGCTCTGTACTTTAATTTTAGTTCAATCGTAATAAATTTCGTGTCAACCACTTTATTGAACAAAAACAACCGACAACGACTTTATAAACTAAATTTAAACTAATAGAACCAACAACGACATTATTGAAATTACAATAAAATAGATAAATTACTAGTCTAGTCTCTACTCGTCGTCGGAGGTTGTCTCCGTCCAAATGTCATCCCACCGAGGGTCGTTTTCGGTCCAAGTTGTATTCGGGTTCTCGAGCTCGAAGGCGGCGACGGCCCGACGGTGGCGCCTGTTGGACCTGCGTTGTGCCCTAAGGTTAGCAAAGAACGCGTCGGTGTTGTCGACATCGTTGGGGAACTGCGCCCTCCACTGGCGCATCAACTGCTCGTCGCGCTCGGCGATGGCGATCCTGCGCTGCACCTGGCGGTGCCGGCGACGGTCCTCATCGTCGATGAGGCACGGCGGTGGCGCGAGGAACTCCGCCTCCTCTAGCGATTCAACATCCGGGAAGTTCATGTTGTGCCCTGGCCGCCGAAAGCGCCACGCCGCCGCGTCGTAAGCGCGCGCCGCCAGCTCCGGCGTGTTGTACGTGCCGAGGGTGAGGCGGAAGCCACCGGCGCGTATCTCGGCGGTGAACCTACCGCTCGGACGCACTCGAACGCCACGGAAATCGGACGCCCCTCGACGACGTGGAGGCATCCCGGAGATGAATGAGCGGAGAGGGAGAGGGGTGCCGGCGACGTGTGGTTGCGCCCGCACTCGTCGCTCTATATAGCGCACGTGGGGCATGGCACGTGTCAGCGGTGGCTACACGTCGCACGCCGGCGTCGGCGGGGCGAGGCACGTGGAAGCGGTGGCGACACGTGGCACGACGCGACACGAGTGGCACGGCGGCGGTGCACAGGGGTGAAACATAAACGACTATCCGTTTCATATGATGCGAGATGCAAATAGTTATATGGATGTCATATTCATGTTCATTGGATTTTTCTGATCAATTTTCATATATAAAACTTTTCTTTTTGAGTTACCATTAAAAAGTTATTGAAATAATAGTTTTTATTAAGAAAAAAACAGAAAAAAACAGAAAAAACAGAAAAAACAGCTCCAGGCCTGATCCGCGTCCAACGGCTCCAGGCCGTTGGATTCAAACGGCCGGAGCCGTTGGATGCGCTTCACGCGGATCCGCTCCCACCCCCTTTTGTCGCGGGTCGTGCCATGGCCCGCGATAAAAGGCCCCCCCCTTTATCGCGGGTGGTGGCACGACCCGCGATAAAAGGGGGGCCTTTTATCGCGGGTCGTGCCACCACCCGCGATGAAAGGGGGTAGGTATAAAACCTGGGCGCCGCGGGCGGTGCCTCCACCCGCGACACACGGAGGCCAATCCCCTTAGCGAAATTGCGCCGCCAGGCTGCCCAATTTCACCGCCGTCGCCGGCCATCTTCCTCGCCTCCGACCGCCGCCCCCGCCACTTCTGAGCCGCCTCTTCGCCACCCCCGCCCTCTGCGCCGCCTCTGCGGCCGTCTGCGCGCCATCTCCGATCGCGCGCGCGGCCTCTACGCGGCAACTCCGGCCGCCGCCTCCTCTGGGGCACCCCGGCCGCCGTCGCCACCTCTGCGCCACCCTCTGCAGGTAGCCGCCACCCTCCGCCGTCCCGCGCGGCCGCCGGTGCCGGCCGGCCATGCCCCGGCCTTTTTGTTGTTAAGTTTTTTCATTAAGTTTTTTATTTAGTTAGTTAGTTAGTTTAGTTTAGTTAGTATTAGTATTTAGTATTAATATTTAGATTAAATTTAGTATTAGTTAGTTAGTTTAAATTTTTGTAGATAGTTAATTCAAATTTTGTAGCTAGTTAGTTTAAATTTTGTATTAATTCAAATCTTGTAGTTAGTTAGATTAAATTTTGTATTAATTTAAATTTTATATTAGTTTAAATTTTGTATTAGTTAGCTTGTAAACAACCGACGAAACACTCTCGCGAACAACACTCGCCGACACCGCTCGATCTCCCTCTCGCGAACAACACTCGCCGACACCCCTCTCCCTCTCGCGAACACTCGCCGACACCCCTCTCCCTCTCGCAAACAACCGACGCAAACACTCGCCGACACCCCTCTCCCTCTCGCGAACAACACTCGCCGACACCCCTATTCTCTCCCTGTCACGAACAACCGACGCCGACACCGGCCCTCTCCCTCTCGCAAACACATCTCTCTCCCTCTCGCGAAAATCACCGACGCCGCAACTCCCCTCTTCTCTCCCTCTCGCGAAAACCATCGACACCGCAACTCCCCTCTTCTCTCCCTCTCGCGAACAACCGACGCCGACACCAGCCCTCTCCCTCTCGCAAACACCTCTCTCTCCCTCTCACGAAACCACCGACGCTGCAACTCCCCTCTTCTCTCCCTCTCGTGAACAACCGACGCCGACACCGGCCCTCTCCCTCTCACGAACAACCCACGCCGATTAGGGTTAGGGTTAGGTTAGTTTTTGGTTAGCTAGGGTTAGGGTTTGGTTTGGGTTAGAACATGTACTTATCGATTTAATTTTTTGCAGAAACAATGGATCCATTCGAACGGGACTTGGAACAGGAAGACATTTTCGCGAACATAATCCGCGATGGTGATGGAGAAGCCGGCGGCTCCGGTGATCATGGAGAAGCCGGCGGCTCCGGTGATGGAGAAGCCGACGGCTCCGGTGAGAAGCCGACGGCTCCGGTGATGACGAGGTATACGATTAGTATAGATGCATTAATGTAATTCTATATGTACATATGTATATAAATTAATTAATTTTTATTCTCTTAGGCCTCCGAAGATAAGTTGGACAAACGAGGCCCGGCAAAGAAGTTGACCAAAAAAGACCACTTCACAATTGAAGCTATATCACCGGAAGGCCAACATGTGGCACCCTCAGTTGTCATAACGAAATTTAAAAATCAGTGCGGAGTTCTGGTTAGGGATTCTCTCCCGATCACTATTAGAGAATGGAACAAGACCAAGAAGGTGTCCGAAAATCAGGTTGCCGATAGGTACAAAAACACACTTTTTAACGACCTCATGGCACATTTCACTTTGCCAGATCTGGGATCGGAGTCTGAGAATGCTAAGCAGAGGGCGCTAGTGAAGAAATGGGCTCTTAAGAAGATGGGGGAACTTTTCCGGGCGTTTAAGAACCGGTTATGGGCAACTTATAAGGCCGAGAAGAAGCCTCCAGTATTCGAGAACTATCTATCGAAGCGGGAGCATAATTGGGAAGAATTTGTGAAGTACAAAGAATCGAGAGGAGGCTGTGAACCTGTCCAAGAAAAACCAGAAGAATGCAAGCGAGAAGAAATATCACCATCATACGGGCGAGGGGGCTACGAAGTAGCCATGCCTAAGTGGGATGCACAAGAGGCTGAGATGGAGCGGAATGGGATCACTCCAGAACCCACGCGAGAATGATGGGACATTAGGGCTCGAAATTGGTTCCTCGCGCATGGCTGTGAGTATGACATGAAGACATGGAACATTGTTGAAAGTGACAGCAGGGTTAGGGTACCCAGGGAAAAATGGATTGAAGTGACGACAGAAATAAAGGCGGGAAAACTAAAGTTTGCTCCCGATAGAGAGAAAGACTTGCTGACGCTTGTCCTCGGTAATCCCGAGAAGGGAGGACAAACAAGAGGCTTCGGCCCTAGTGTTCCGTGGTCGCTTGGGTTTCCGGCCGACACGGAGACTTATAGAAGCCGAGCGAGAGCTAAACAACGCGAGCTGCAGGTGCAGAATGACCGGATGGCCGAGTTCCAACGCCGACTTGACCAGCAGCAGCGGGAGATTCAGCAGCAACAGCTGGAGATAAATGAACTAAAAGGACAGCGCCAGCCAGATAATACCGTCGGCATATCTCAGCAGCGAGACAACAGCGTTGCCGACTCGGAGGTGGCACCGGCTTTGAAGATGATAGATGGCGGTCCTGGCGACCCCATGGATGGAATCAAGGAGCAAACACCTTGTGATCTCCATGACGTGTTCAGGAACGTATCTGTTAAGGTGGCGGTCGGCTATGTCTTACCTGCATTTGGAGCTGAAGGTGAGCCGGCAACATGGCATGGCAATGAGATTCCAGCTGGCTATGCTCGTGTCGGGGTGGATTCAGTTGTACCGTCGTGGGAGACATTGCAACTCGATATCCCTGGAGGTGATGGGGGGTTACACTCCGAGAGGTGCTGGGAGAAATCATTCTCTGGGAAAAGAAGAACATCAAGCTGCCAGGCTGGGTAGCCCCTAGTACCAGTCGTCCCAGGTCACCATCACCTCCTCCAGGTGATCGCAGGCCACCATCACCATCACCTCCTCCAGGTGATCGCAGGCCACCATCACCTCCTCCTACTGATCACATGTCGACACCATCACCCCATGGGTACGACGTCGACCACGACATCCGTAGTCCATCTCCATCTCCAGCGGCCGCCGCCTCCGCCCACTAAGACTCGGTATGCACCCGGCCGGAAGCGTTTCAAGAGTCCTACCCGCAAGTTGTCGCCCCTCCCAAAAGTACCAAAGGTTCCTCCCCCCGTCCTTGGGATCTTACTGTCGAGGAAAATGCGGCCGCCGTTGCGAAACACAACTATGATCATTTCCATAAGCCAAAACCTCCAGCGCCGAGCCATACACCGAGAAGCAAAAAGCATATGCTACTTCTTTTCTGAACACACCATCGCAATATGACTTGCACGAGAAAAAGGATGACTATACACGCCACCTTGCGAGGGTAATTGATGACAAGGCTAAGAAGAAGAAGGAGGATGACGAGGCTAAGAAGAAGGAGGATGGCAAGGCTAAGGAGAAGGATAGTGCTAGCATGAGCAAATCATCAGCCGGGAAGAAGACAAGTGCACCCCTCAAGGCGTCCCAGCAAACGACAAAAGGCAAAAAAGAAAGGGAGTTTCCCAGCTCGGAGAACAGGCCAAACAATCGATCCCAGCACTCAAAGTGTTTGATGTTCCCAAGCTGTACCGGGAACATGGTGAAGGTTTCAATATGGAAGAAGCTGAGGCGCTAGCGGCTTCGATGTCCTGTACCGTGGAGGAATTGCTGAGTGCCGCAGATGTTGCACTACCCTTTGCTGACATAGCTCCTACATTTGTCTACGGGGCCGACTTGGTCGAGTAGAGAGCGGCTGCATAAAATGCCAACGCATATGCGGAATTTGCATCAGTGGTACCTTGATGCGTGCAAGGAGAACCAAAGGTACATCGTGGCGAAGATCCCACGTGAATATTACTACCGAAAGGAGGAGATCCATATTGAGATGAATGAACTCCGGCGGTTATTCAATTTAGAAGCCCTCGACAAATCTCTCATGAGCTGCTATTGCTTGTAAGTTGTTAACTACATCTAAATTCATTTTCATTCAGTTCATGTTCGTTTTCATTGCATATACTCATTATATCTTATGTGTTCTCTTATGCGGATCGAAGATCGGTGAATGCAAAAGTAATAATATTATCAATATTGGGTTTGTTGACCCGGATAAAGTACAAGTTCAAACGGTAAAGCATAGCGCGTCGGATACGGGGGAAACCTACTAAGGTTTTTGGGGGAGCAAAATTTCGTGATTCAGCATCGTTTCCTTACAACTACGAGTGAGAGTCTTAATGATCTTTTATGCACATTCAGTTTTGTTTACTCGATGTTAAGTGTAATTCCTGACGTATATACATAAACATGTGCAGCTTCCACTAGATTCTACTAGACATTCAACTTGATAAGGGAATAGTTGAAGTAAGGGACCCAATGAGTAGAGGCCTGGACGGGTTCCGCGACTCGCGAAGTTGCTCCAAGTGTAATTTCCTTCATCGCCGCGCTATATCTTTCGTGAGATATCAATTAATTATCCACTCATTCAATCATTCTTTTGCCCGGCAGGACTTGGAAAGCTTTCAAGAAAAACATTAAGGGTACCAGGCGAGAAGCTAACATTTACTACCGTACCGTGCGCCCAGCAGCCACAAGGGACGAATCTATGTGGATACTACGTTTGCGAGTGCATTCGCATGTTAACCACCGAGAAGCGTAACAATAATAAATTCGACGTAAGCAATAACATTCACAACTTTATTTATTTTCGTCAATATTTCGTTATGAACATTGATATAGTCATACTCATCATCTCATTTTCCTATATAGGTCGACTACATGCGGGACACACTCCAACCAAAGGAACACCTACTAGGAATTGCGGAGGAAGTGGCGGGACTTTTGCTTAGAGAAGTAATAGACAACAACGGCTTGTTTAGTCCAAATAGGCGCTCTCCCTCTCCCGATGTTTAATTAGTCCCGGTAGTCGTGAGCTCATGTATATATATATGTAAGGGGAATCGACTTTTGTTTCCAATATTTGGTTGATCAATCTATATATAAATGAACGTGTGTACAACTTCTAGTAGCGTATAAATATATGCAACTTTTATTTCGAATAAAAGGGGGCGGTGGCGGGGGGGGGGGCGGGCGGGGGGGGCGGGGGGGGCTGCATCCCTCAAACCCTAAAGCAGCGGGTTTCTCGCGAGCGCCACGTAGAGGACCTTTTGCCGCGGGTGGTAATACCGCCCGCGACAAAAGGGTCCGTCCCTCGCGCGCCCCGCGTCTGCCACATGGTCGACCATATGTCGCGGGTGGTAAGAGACCCGCGACAAAAGGTAGACCTTTTATCGCGCCTCCGTTGTCGCGGCTGGCCTCCCGCGACAAAAGGGGCTTACCACCCGCGACATTAGGCCTCTTCTCCACTAGTGTATTTTACGCCCTATAGAGTATCTTTTTTTTCGAGGTTACGCTAAAGGCGTACTATACTTTTATAGAAGGCAGAGGTTCGAGTACAATAACACTACGGCACGGTGCCGTGATCCTGACCATATATCGGATCCTAATTTGTTAGACTGAGAATCTCGGTTTGAACATATGTAGAGTGAACCCGGTCACTAGTAGAAAAACGCTCATCTGTACCGGTTCCATAGGGGCATTAGTACCGGTTGAGCAACCGGTACTAATTATCCGGCACTAAAGGCCCCCCCCTTTCGTACCGGTTGCTTACGAACCGGTACTAAAGGTGCCTCCACGTGGGCACGGAGGAACCCGTGGGGCTGAAGACCTTTGGTACCGGTTCGTAACACGAACCGGTATTAAAGCCTATTTCGTTTAAAATTTTTTTTTCCATTTTTTCTAATTATTTTTCACACCCTTTTTTTCACGGCCTCTTTATTTTTATTTTTTCAGAATTACTAGTATTTCCGTTAGTCTCTAACTACACTTAATCTCTAGTCAAATTACTTACCCGTAGTCAAACTTCCCGGTCGGTCACCCATCCTCACACTACTCCCGCACTAGCACGCTTAACTTCCAAGTTCCATCCCGTTCCACTTCCAAGTGCTTCGCGCGCATGTATGTGATAATAGTATCATATCAATCCTATTAACATGTTTGTCGATGTCACACTTTTTATCGTTTGAATTCCAAATAATTGTTTTAATAAATAAAAGTAATGATGTAATAATAATGTTGAATAAATAAATAAAATTAACTTTTTTAATTTTTATTATTTTTAATTATTTTTAAAAAATTTAATATTTTTTGCAAAACCTAAAACTTGAAAAATTGAAAATCTTATAATTTGATAAAAGTAATAGTAATATGTTAGGACTCAAAAAATCTTACAATTAATATTTTAATTTAAAAAAAAATAAAAATATATAAAATTTTAAATTTCTGGAAAAAAACTAAAATCTTCCTGCTTTCATATTTTCATTTGGAATTTTGAGAATCTAAAAATTGGCTAACCGGGTAAACCCTGGTGAATTCGGATGTAACTTTTTCCCAGGATTTTTTTGATATATTATACGTATTTTTTCGACGTCGTATGCAAAAGTTATTGCGGTTTTACCATTTTTCAAAACTTTTTTGCAAAAAAAGTGAAAATTCGAATTTCTTAATTTTTCCTAATTTTTCCTAATAAATAAATGCTGCTCTCAAACACTCTCTTGTTGGATAACAAACACCATTCATTGTGTAGGGCTGCAAAAACACACCTCAAGCCGGAGTAAACAAGCTCCACAACGTCATAAAGGAATCACACACGATGCGCACACTGTCACCATCACACCGTGGAGAGTGACTCCGGAGTTCATATTAAAGTAACCTCTAGAGTGCATAATAGACAAGAGTAACATCTACATATTCAACTAGATTACAAAGCTCATGATCTCATAAAGATCACACCATGGGAGAGAGATGAACCACATAGCTACTGGTAGAGCCCTCAGCCTCGGGGGAGAACTACTCCCTCCTCATCATGGGAGTCAGCAGCGGCGATGAAGATGGCGGTGGTGTCGATGGAGATGACTCCGGGGGCAATTCCCCGTCCCGGTGGCATGCCGGAACAGAGATTCTGTCCCCCGAAACTTGTCGTCGATGGCGGCGGCGCTGCGGAACCCTTGGTGGAATATGACTTGATTCTTTAGGGTTTTCGCATCTGGGGCAATATATAGGCGAAGGGGCAGCGTCGGTGGAGTCCCGAGGGGCCCACTCCATAGGGCGGCGCGCCAGGAGGTGGGGCCGCGCCCCCCTATGGTGTGGCCAGCTCGTGGCCCCCCTTCGTCTCTCCTTCGGACTCCGTGATGGTGCTGAAAAAATAGGAACTTGGCCTTTTGTTTCGTGCAATTCCGAGAATATTCGCAGAAGTAATTTTCTGGAACCAAAAACAGCAGAAAACAGGAACTGGCACTTCGGCATCTTGTTAATAGGTTAGTTCCGGAAAATGCATAAAAGTGATATAAAGTGTGAACAAAACATGTAGGTATTGTCATAAAACTAGCATGGAACATCAGAAATTATAGATACGTTGGAGACGTATCAAGCATCCCCAAGCTTAGTTCCTACTCGCCCTCGAGTAGGTGAACGATAAAAAGAATAATTTCTGAAGTGACATGCTACCAACATAATCTTGATCAATACTTTTGTAAAGCATATGAGATGAATGAAGTGACTCAAAGCAATGGTCTATAGTTTGCTAACAAATAGGTAATGGCTAAACAACTGAATCATATAGCAAAAAACTTTTCATGAATAGTACTTTCAAGACAAGCATCAAAAAATCTTGCATAAGAGTTAACTCATAAAGCAATAGATTCTTAATAAAAGGTTTCGAAGCAATACAAAGGAAGATTTAAGTTTCAGCAATTGCTTTCAACTTCAACATGCATATCTCATGGATAATTGTCAACACAAAGTAATATTATGAGTGCAATAAGCAAGCACATAAGAAATGATGCACACAAAGTTGACACAAGTGTTTTCTTCTAAGATAGAAAGAAGTAGGTAAACTGACTCAACATAAAGTAAAAGAAAGGCCCTTCGCAGAGGGAAGCAGGGATTACTCATGTGCGGGAGCTTTTTATTTTGAAAACATGGAAACAATTGTGTCGACGGTAGTAATAATTCATATGGGTTATGTATAAAACTTCCTATAAGTTGCAAGCCTCATGCATCGAATACTAATAGTGTCCGCACCTTGTCCTAATTAGCTCGGATTTCCATTGATTATCATCGCATTACATATGTTTCAACCAAGTGTCACAAAGGGGTACCTCTATGCCACCTGTACAAAGGTCCAAGGAGATAAATCGCATTTGATTTCTCGATTTTGATAGATCTCAACTTAAGGACATCCATACCGGGACAACATAGAAAAAAGATAATGGACTCCTCTTTTTTATGCTTTAAGCATTCAACAATAGATAATATTCTCATGAGAGATTCTGAGGATTAATGTCCAAGATGAAACTTCCACCATGATACATGGCTTTGGTTGGCGGCCCAATGTTCTTCTCTAACAACATGCATACTCAAATCATTTCAACTCATGGCAAATCTCCCTTACTTCAGACGAGACGAACATGCATAGCAACTCACATGATATTCAACAAAGGCGTGACAGGTTGATGGCGTCCCCAGATAACATGGTTACCGCTCAACAAGCAAGTTATAAGAACTAAGATACATAAGCGACATATTCCTTACGACAATAGTTTTTAGGCTACTTTCCCATGAGCTATGTATTGCAAAAACAAGGAATGAATTTTTTAAAGGTAGCACACAAGCAATTTACTTTGGAATCGCAGAAAAATACCACATAGTAGGTAGTTATGGTCGACATAAATGGCATAGGGTTTGGCTTAAGGTTTTGGATGCACGAGAAGCACGCTAGCAAGGTTGTTTGAAGCAAACACAAGTATAAACTGGTACATCAAAACTTACAAAAGAACATATTGCAAGCATTATAAGACTCTACACTGTCTTCCTTGTTGTTCAAACACTTTTACCAGAAAATATCTAGACCTTAGAGAGACCAATCATGCAATCCAAATTTCAACAAGCTCTACGGTAGTTCTCCACTAATAGGTTTAAACTACATGATGCAAGAGCTTAAACATGATCTCCTTGAGAGCTCAAAACAATTGCCAAGTATCAAATTATTCAAGATAATATACCAATTACCATATGAAGCATTTTCTGTTTCCAACCAAATAACAATCAATGTTGAGGCTTTCAGCTTTCGCCATGAATATTAAAGTAAAACGAAGAACACAAGTGTTCAAATGAAAAAGCGTAGCGTGTCTCTCTCCCACACAAGGATTGCTAGGATCCGAATTTATTCAAAAACAAAAATAAAAGCACACAGACGCTCCAAGTAAAGCACATATGATGTGGAAGAATTAAAATATAGTTTCACTAGAGATGACCTGGTAAGTTGTTGATGAAGAAGGGGATGCCTTGGGCATCCCCAAGCATAGACGCTTGAGTCTTCTTGAAATATGCTTGGGTGACCCACGGGGGCATCCCCAAGCTTAGGCTCTTCACTCTTCTTGATCACATTATATCACCCTTCTCTCTTGACCGTTGAAAACTTCCTTCACACCAAACTCAAAGCAATCTCATTAGAGGGTTAGTGCATAATAAAAAATTCACATGTTCAACAAGGACACAATCATTCCCAACACTTCTGGATATTACCCAAGGCTACGGAAATTTAATGGAGCAAAGAAATCCACTCAAACACAGTAAAAGAGGCAATACGAAATAAAAGGCAGAATCTGTCAAAACAGAATAGTTCGTAAAGACGTATTTTTTTGAGGCACTTAACTTGCTCAGATGGAAAAGCTCCATTTGAATGAAAGTTGCGTACATATCTGAGGATTACTCATGAAAAGCTCAAATTCGTGACAACTAAAAATCTGTTTCTGCGCAGAAATCCAAATCTAGTATCAACTGTCTATCAAAGACTTTACTTGGCACCACAATGCAAGAAAATAAAGATACACAGATATTGCTACAGTAGTAGGCAGTACCTTGACTCAAAAATAAAATAAAATTTGCAGAAATAAAACAATGGGTTGTCTCCCAAGAGCGCTTTTCTTTAAAGCCTTTTAGCTAGGCATGATAATTTTCATGATGCTCTTATAAAGATGAGAGTTGAATATAAGAGAGCATCAAAAAGCAAATACCAAACACATTTAAGTCTAACCCGCTTCCTATGTATAGGAATCTTGTACACAAATAAATTCATGAAGAACAAAGTGACAAGCATAGGAAGATAAAACACGAGTAACTTCGAAATTTCAGCATGTAGAGAGGTGTTTTAGTACCATGAAAATTTCTACAACCATATTTTCCTCTCTCATAATAATTTCTAGTAGCATCATGAACAAACTCAACAATATAACTATCACATACATCATTCTTATCATGATCCAAATGCATAAAAGTATCATTACTCTCCACATAAGCATAATCAATTTTATTAGTAATAGTGGGAGTAAAACTATCACAACCATCATTGTAATCATCATAAATTGCAGACATGGTATAATCATAATAAACTTTATCCTCCATAGTAGGTGGCACCAAAATACCACTATCATTATAATCATCATAAATGGGAGGCAAAGTATCATCAAAGAAAATTTTCTCCTCAAAACTTGGGGGACTAAAAATATCACAACCAGCTTCCCCAAGCTTAGACTTTTCCATAGCATTAAAAATAATAGTGTTCAAAGAATTCATGCTAAAAACATTGCTACAACTATTTTGCAAACAAAGTTCCATGGGTTTTTTAATTCTCTCTTCAAACACATCATGTCCTAATTCAATATAAAGTTCATAAAGATCTCTATTTTGTTGTTGTTTTCCATTAAGCCTAACTAGTGAAAATAAAAACAAGAAACAAAAAGATATAATTGCTGAATCTAATGGAAATAGCTTCGAGCACTCACACACCGGCAACAGTGCTAGGAAATAACTTAGTAGTCAGAGGATGTGAATACCTTTTACCTTACCTCCCCGGCAACGGCGCCAGAAAATAGCTTGATGTCTACGCACGCTTCTATTCCTGTAGACAGTGTTGGGCCTCCAAGAGCAGTGGTTTGTAAAACAGCAGCAAGTTTCCCTTAAGTGAATCACCCAAGGTTTATCGAACTCAGGGAGGTAGAGGTCAAAGATATCCCTCTCAAGCAACCCCGCAATTAAGATACAAGAAGTCTCTTGTGTCCCCAACACACCTAATACACTTGTCAGATGTATAGGTGCACTAGTTCGACGAAGAGATAGTGAAATACAAGTAATATGGATGATTATAAGTAGCAATTGCAATCTGAAATAAAAATGGCAGCAAGCGAACATGTAGCAGAACTTGTTGGAAACGGTGTTTCAATGCTTAGAAACAAGGCCTAGGGATCATACTTTCACTAGTGGACACTCTCAACAATGATCACATAATTGAATAAATAAATGCTACTCTCAAACACTCTCTTGTTGGATAACAAACACCATTCATTGTGTAGGGCTGCAAAAGCACACCTCAAGCCGGAGTAAACAAGCTCCACAACGTCATAAAGGAATCACACACGATGCGCACACTCGTCACCATCACACCGTGGAGAGTGACTCCGGAGTTCATATTAAAGTAACCTCTAGAGTGCATAATAGACAAGAGTAACATCTACATATTCAACTAGATTACAAAGCTCATGATCACATAAAGTTCACACCATGGGAGAGAGAGATGGACCACATAGCTACGGTAGAGCCCTCAGCCTCGGGGGAGAACTACTCCCTCCTCATCATGGGAGTCAGCAGCGGCGATGAAGATGGCGGTGGTGTTGATGGAGATGACTCCGGGGGCAATTCCCCGTCCCGACGGCGTGCCGGAACAGAGATTCTGTCCCCCCGAAACTTGTCGTCGATGGCGGCGGCGCTGCGGAACCATTGGTGGAATATGACTTGATTCTTTAGGGTTTTCCCATCTGGGGCAATATATAGGCGAAGGGGCAGCGTCGATGGAGTCCCGAGGGGGCCACCCCATAGGGCGGCACGCCAGGAGGTGGGGCCACGCCCCCCTAAGGTGTGGCCAGCTCGTGGCCCCCCTTCGTCTCTCCTTCGGACTCCGTGACGGTGCTGGAAAAATAGGAACTTGGCCTTTTGTTTCGTGCAATTCCGAGAATATTCGCAGAAGTAATTTTCTGGAACCAAAAACAGCAGAAAACAGGAACTGGCACTTCGGCATCTTGTTAATAGGTTAGTCCTGGAAAATGCATAAAAATGATATAAAGTGTGAACAAAACATGTAGGTATTGTCATAAAACTAGCATGGAACATCAGAAATTATAGATACGCTGGAGAAGTATCAGGTGGCACGAGAGCAACAGCTATGCAAAGGATCCAAGTTCACCTCAGTGGAGCCGCAAGATCCTAGATGAGGAAGCTGCCAGAGGGATCCAAAGATAGCTTGGAAACCTTCGAGGACCTGTTCGTGAAGAATTTTAGGTCCACTTGCAAAAAACCAGCGTCAATAAAGCAGTTAAGGACTTGCAAGCAGAAACCAGACGAATCGATGAGAGCGTATAACAAGCGGTGGAGTATCATCAAAAATTCGGCTGAGCACGTGTCTGATGAAAGGGCAATCGGCGCGTTCATCGCGGGCTTCCGGGATCTCATTGAAGAATTTGGACGATCTAATCCACGAACGGTAGCAGAGCTCATGGAAATAGCAAATAGGTGGACTGATAGTGAAGATGGTGTCCACAATAAACGACAGCGATCAACCGAAAAAGATCGCAACAGAAACAACAACCAACAAAGGCGATGTTTCCGCAACTTCGCGGAGTACGACGGTCCCAACCAAGTATCGGCTGGCTTCCGAGGTAATAGTGGTGGAAACCGTCGCGATGATTATCGCAGGAGCAATGAACAACGAAGTGGCAATAGAGATGCGCCAAGCTCTAGCAGACATAATAATTGTCAACACCCGGATTTTTAAGTCCAGATGCCTATTATGCCATACATCGCAATCCCAGGAAGATTGTTGTTGCGAGACATAACAGTTGAATATCATAGAGTCATCATTTATTACAACACATAATTGTCTTACATCAATAGATCACATGATCCAATATTACACAAATAGTCAATCTAATGATCAACGAACATAAGTAGCGGAAGTGAAGTAGTAGGTGGACTATCTATTCCACAGGCCAACGCTTGACGTTAGAAGCACTCCTAGTTATGGTAGACGTCCTGCTGGCCGTCGTCTTCGTACTGCTCCTCCTCCTCATAGTCTGGCATTTGAATAGCCAGGGACACAGCCATGAGTACTTTAAGTACTCGCAAACTAATACCAATGTAAGTACTTATCAATTTTAAAGGGGTGCTAAGCTCTAGGTTCATTTGCATAAAGCCAAGTTTAGTTCATAAACATTCAGTAAAGATGCTTCAATTGCTAGACTAAGTCAAGTGGTAACATTAGTGTCATTCCCACAACTCAGTTGTGATTTAAAGTCAAGTCACCATTCAATTCACCATTCCTTTTTAAGAAAAGTTCTGACAACGGAACAGTATGGCCTTTCCAATCATCCGTAACCGTGGACACGGCTATTCGAATAGGTTTAACACACTGCAGAGGTTGTACTCTTGTGCCACAACTTTTGATTACATCCGTCGGGGATAACCCTGAATCATCGTAACTCAGTACGCGGATCATCAACCCTAACCTTTCACTTATATATCCTAGTATAGGCACCTCTCCCCATGAGCTTGGCCTCCCGGTGAAAACAAACCGTCAACCCAGGAACTGCATAGGGCTTGGGTCGTACATTCACCTCATATTCACATCAGTTCACTTTCAACGGAGGCAGCCTCGGCATAACCCCTATGATGCTTGTTTAGAGGGAACCCATACTAAATTACATAAGCTTCTAGTTAAGCCCTACCCATAATCAGGTATTGTGGGGGTACTTGTATAATTGGAAGGGTATCGCATCCAAACCCAATCATCAGTTTTCACAAAATTTCACCAAGTCATTCATGTCACATTCACCTTCAAAATCTTTCAAAGTCATTTCAATTCACAAGTTTCCATCTAGAGTAGTCAATTTTATTTACTTAGCAATAGCAACTAGTCATGAGGGGTGCTATCTAGCTTTGTTTGCTTCCAACTTCCTAGGAATAGAAGCTTCAAGTTTTAATTTCTCTTCCCTAGCTTTAATGAGAGCATTTGTAATATGTTTTGTAAAGGCTAAATTTGTAGCACTAGCATTAGGACTTCTAGCAAGTTTTTGTAAGAACTTTATAACTTCAGTAATATGACAATCATCAAAATCTAAACCATTATGATCTACAGCAATGGGATCATTGTCCCCAATATTTTGAAAAATTTCAGCAGCTTTTATCACAAACGAGTTTCAGCTAGTTCCGAGCAATTTTACACGCTTTGCACTAGGAGTAGAAACATTGCCAACACCAATTATTTTACCATTGATAGTAGGAGGTTTAGCAACATGTGAAGAATCAACATTACTAGTGGTGGTAATAGTCCAAACTTTAGCTACATTATTCTCTTTAGCAAGTTTTTCTTTTTCTTCTCTTTCCCACCTAGCATGCAATTCAACCAACATTCTAATATTATCATTAATGCGAACTTGGATAGCATTTGTTTTAGCAAACTTAGTATCTTTAACTTCATCAGGCATAATTTTTAGTTTTAAAAGATCAACGTCAAGAGCAAGACTATCAACCTTAGAAGCAAGAACATCGATTTTACCAAGCTTTTCCTCAACAGTTTTATTAAAAGCAGTTTGTGTACTAATAAATTCTTTAAGCATGACTTCAAGACCAAAGGTTACACTCTTATTATTGTTGTAAGAATTACCATAAGAATTACCATAACCACTACCATTATTAGAAGGATATGGCCTATAGTTGTTGTTACCATAATTATTCCTATAAGCATTGTTGTTGAAATTATTATTCTTAATGAAATTCACATCAACATGCTTTTCTTGAGCAACCAATGAAGCTAAAGGAACATTATTAGGATCAATATGAGATCTACCATTTGCAAGCATAGACATAATAGCATCAATCTTATCACCCAAAGAAGAGGTTTCTTCAACAGAATTTACCTTCTTACCTTGAAGAGTTCTTTCAGTATGCCATTCAGAGTAATTGATCATCATATCATCAAGAAGCTTTATTGCGGCGCCTAAGGTGATGGACATAAAAGTACCTCCAGTAGCTGAATCCAATAGGTTCCTCGAGGAAAAATTCAATCCTGCATAAAAGGTTTGGATGATCATCCAAGTAGTTAGTCCATGGGTAGGGCAATTCTTTACCAAAGATTTCATTCTCTCCCATGCTTGAGCAACATGTTCATTATCAAATTGCTTAAAATTCATAATGCTACTTCTCAAAGATATAATCTTAGCAGGAGGATAATATTTACCAATAAAAGCATCTTTACATTTAGTCCATGAATCAATACTATTTTTAGGCAAAGAAAGCAACCAATCTTTAGCTCTTCCTCTTAAGGACAAAGGAAACAATTTCAGTTTAATAATATCACCATCTATATCCTTATACTTTTGCATTTCACAAAGTTCAACAAAATTATTAAGATGGGCAGCAGCATCATCAGTACTAACACCAGAAAATTGCTCTCTCATAACAAGATTCAGTAAAGCGGGTTTAATTTCATAGAATTCTGCTGTAGTAGCAGGTGGAGCAATAGGAGTACATATAAAATCATTATTATTTGTGCAAGTGAAATCACACAACTTAGTATTTTCAGGAGTACCCATTGTAGTAGTAATAAAAGTAAACTAAGAAAACAGAATAAAATAAAGTAAAAACAAGTAACTAATTTTTTGTGTTTTTGATATAGAGCAAACAAGACAGAAAATAAAATAAAGTAAAGCAAGACAATAAACAAAGTAAAGAGATTGGATGTGGGAGACTCCCCTTGCAGCGTGTCTTGATCTCCCCGGCAACGGCGCCAGAAAAAGAGCTTGATAACGCGTGAAGCACACGTCCGTTGGGAACCCCAAGAGGAAGGTGTGATGCGTACGGCAGCAAGTTTTCCCTCAGTAAGAAACCAAGGTTATCGAACCAGTAGGAGATGAAGGCCACGTGAAGGTTGTTGGTGGAAGAGTGTAGTGCGGCGCAACACCAGTGATTCCGGCGCCAACGTGGAACCTGCACAACACAATCACGGTACTTTGCCCCAACTTAACAGTGAGGTTGTCAATCTCACCGGCTTGTTGAAAACAAAGGATTAAACGTATGGTGTGGAATATGATGTTTGTTTGCGAAGATCAACAAAGAATAGAGATTGCAGTAGATTGTATTTCAGATGTAAAAGAATGGACCGGGGTCCACAGTTCACTAGTGGTGTCTCTCCAATAAGATAAATAGCATGCTGGGTGAACAAATTATAGGTGGGCAATTGACAAATAAAGATTCATATACATATCATGATGATCACTATGAGATTTAATCAGGGCATTACGACAAAGAACATAGACCGCCATCCAGCATGCATCTATGCCTAAAAAATCCACCTTCAGGTTAGCATCTGCACCTCTTCCAGTATTAAGTTGCAAACAACAGACAATTGCATTAATTATGGTGCGTAATGTAATCAACACAAATATCCTTAGACAAAGCATTGATGTTTTATCCCTAGTGGCAACAGCACATCCACAACCTTAGAACTTTCCGTCATCGTCCCGCATTCAATGGAGGCATGAACCCACTATCGAGCATAAATACTCCCTCTTGGAGTTACAAGTATCAACTTGGCCAGAGCCTCTACTAGCAACGGAGAGCATGCAAGAACATAAAAAACACATGTATGATAAATCAATAATCAACTTGACATAGTATTCCATATTCATCGGATCCCACCAAACACAACATGTAGTATTACAAATAGATGATCTTGATCATGTTAGGCAGATCACAAGATCTAAACATGATAGCACAAGAGGAGAAGACAACCATCTAGCTACTGCTATGGACCCATAGTCCAAGGATGAACTACTCACGCATCAGTCCGGAGGCGGGCATGGTGATGTAGAGCCGTCCGGTGATGATTCCCCTCTCCGGCAGGGTGCCGGAGGCGATCTCCTGAATCCCCCGAGATGGGATTGGCGGCGGCGGCGTCTCAGTAACTTTTTCCGTATCGTGGCCCTCGGTAATAGGGTTTTCGCGACAGAGAGTTTAAGTAGGCGGAAGGGCAGCGCAGGGGGGCGCCCGAGGGGCCCACCCCATAGGGTCGCGCGGGCCTCTCCTTGGCCGCGCCACCCTATGGTGGCGGCTCCTCGTGGCCCCACTTCGTATCTCCTTCGGTCTTCTGGAAGCTCCGTGGAAAAATAAGACCCTGGGCGTTGATTTCGTCCAATTCCGAGAATATTTCCTTTGTAGGATTTCTGAAACCAAAAACAGCAGAAAACAGTAACTGGCGCTTCGGCATCTTGTTAATAGGTTAGTGCCGGAAAATGCATAATAATGATGTAAAGTATGTATAAAACATGTGAGTATTGTCATAATAGTAGCATGGAACATAAGAAATTATAGATACGTTGGAGACGTATCAAAGGGCGAGGTCGGTGGAGGCCAGGGGGGCCCACACCATGCCATGGCGCGGCTAGGCCTAGGCCCGCGCCATGGGGTGGTATGGCCGCCCTGTGGCTCCCCTTCGTCTCCCCTCTGGACTTTGTCTTCGTTACGGTAAAATATTGACTTCGGCTTTTGTTTCGTCAAATTCCGAGAATATTTCATGTACAACTTTTCTGAAATACAAAATAGCAGAAAACAGGGAACTGGCATTGTGGCATCTTGTCAATAGGTTAGTGCAGGAAAATGTATAAAATTGCAACAAAGTGTAAGCAAATCATATATAAATTGGTGTAAAACAAGCATGGAGCATAAAAAATTATAGATATGTTTGCGACGTATCACCCCCGCCAACCAGCGAGTACCTAAATTGGTCTGGTCGGCCGATAGGATTCACCATATAGGACCATCCGCCACAAGTCCCGCGGCCAGGACACTCAGCAAATGGTGTTACGAGCAGTTATTGAAGGATATGATGTCTCTCGCATATTCATCGACGTAGGAAGCAGCATAAATCTCATTTACGCGGATACGTTAAGGAAGATGAACATCTCATTGGCTAACCTGACGCCAACAGACACACGTTTTCATGGCATCACACCTGAGAAACCCACCTATCCCTTGGGCAAAATAGCACTCGATGTGTAGTTTGGAACCAAAGAGAACTTCAGGGGAAAAAACTCGAGTTTGAGGTGATAGATTGGCCGTCACAATATCACGCACTCTTGGGACGACCCGCATATGCCAGATTCATGGCAGTGCTGCACTATACATATTTTCTATGGAGGATCCCTGGACTTAAGGGTCCAATAACGGTTAAGGGAAGCTGTGTCCTGTCTGATAAGTGCGACAGAGATTTTCACAAACTTTCTGAGTCATTCGGAATGCAAGCTGAGTATGAGGAAACTAAGCTGGCCACCAATCACGATGTACTGCCAGACGGAGATAGATCCTTGCAAGAGCAAGCTTTCGACACCTCCAAAGATTCCAAGGAAGTGCAGATCCACCCGACAAATCGCATTTGATTTCTCGATTTTGATAGATCTCAACTTGAGGACATCCATACCAGGACAACATAGAAAACAGATAATGGACTCCTCTTTTTAATGCTTTAAGCATTCAACAACAATAATATTCTCAAAAGAGATTCTAAGGATTAATGTCCAAGCTGAAACTTCCACCATGATACATGGCTTTGGTTGGCGGCCCAATGTTCTTCTCTAACAACATGCATACTCAAACCATTTCAACTCATGGCAAATCTCCCTTACTTCAGACAAGACGAACATGCATAGCAACTCACATGATATTCAACAAAGGTGTGATAGGTTGATGGCGTCCCCAGATAACATGGTTACCGCTCAACAAGCAACTTATAAGAACTAAGATACATAAGCGACATATTCATTACCACAATAGTTTTTAGGCTACTTTCCCATGAGCTATGTATTGAAAAGACAAGGAATGAATTTTTTTTAAGGTAGCACGCAAGCAATTTACTTTGGAATGGCAGAAAAATACCACATAGTAGGTAGTTATGGTGGACACAAATGGCATAGGTTTTGGCTCAAGGTTTTTGAATGCACGAGAAGCATTCCCTCTCAGTACAAGGCTTTGGCTAGCAAGGTTATTTGAAGCAAACACAAGTATGAACTGGTACAGCAAAACTTACATAAGAACATATTGCAAGCATTATAAGACTCTACACTGTCTTCCTTGTTGTTCAAACACTTTTACCAGAAAATATCTAGACCTTAGAGAGACCAATCATACAATCCAAATTTCAACAAGCTCTACGGTAGTTCTCCACTAATAGATTTAAACTACATGATGCAAGAGCTTAAACATGATCTACTTGAGAGCTCAAAATAATTGCCAAGTATCAAATTATTCAAGACAATATGAAGCATTTTCTGTTTCCAACCAAATAACAATCAATGCTGAGGCTTTCAGCTTTCGCCATGAATATTAAAGTAAAACGAAGAACACAAGTGTTCAAATGAAAAAGCGGAGCATGTCTCTCTCCCACACAAGCATGTTAAGATCCGAATTTATTCAAAAACAAAAATAAAAGCACACATGCACTCCAAGTAAAGCGCATAAGATGTGAAAGAATTAAAATATAGTTTCACTAGAGATGACCTGATAAGTTGTTGATGAAGAAGGGGATGCCTTGGGCATCCCCAAGCTTAGACGCTTGAGTCTTCTTGAAATATGCTTGGGTGACCCACGGGGGCATCCCCAAGCTTAGGCTCTTCACTCTTCTCGATCACATTATATCACCCTTCTCTGTTGACCCTTGAAAACTTCCTTCACACCAAACTCAAAGCAATCTCATTAGAGGGTTAGTGCATAATCAAAAATTCACATGTTCAATAAGGACACAATCATTCCCAACACTTCTGGACATTACCCAAGGTTACTGAAATTTAATGGAGCAAAGAAATCCACTCAAACACAGTAAAAGAGGCAATGCGAAATAAAAGGCAGAATCTTTCAAAACAGAACAATCCGTAAAAACGAATTTTTCCGAGGCACTTAACTTGCTCAGATCAGAAAACTCAAAACTAATGAAAGTTGCATAATATATGAGGATCTGATACGTCTCCAACGTATCTATAATTTCTTATGTTCCATGCTACACTACTAGGAAAAGGCTTATAGCCGCACTCCTTATCGCCGGCGAGTACGATTTGAAGATGCCGGCGGTAAGGCCTTTCAGGGTGGCCTCACCTTACCGCCGGCGAGGTTGAACCGAAGTCGCCAGGGGTACATGTATTATCGCTGGCAAATCCGATTCAAAGTGGCCGGAGGTAAGTTTGGCTGTAGCCCCAAAATGGGCCTCGTGTTACCGCTGGCATCTTCAGTTGTAATTCGCCGGGGGTAATACCCTTTACCGCCGGCATCTCCGAATGAAATTCGCCGGGGAGAACGTAAACTAGATGGGCTGGAAAATACCGGGGCGCCCGCAGATGGATTTCGCCGGGGCTAACCCCGCGGATCACCCTTTTGCCTCGCACGCGCCGTCGCCTGCTCCCCATCCACTCGATCCCCTCTCGTCTCCCCACCATCCAAAACCTAGCCCCGCCCCGCTTCCCACGGGAGAATGACCGACGCCTCCGCCCTAGCCGCTGCCGTCCTCGCCGCCGCCACGCCCCCGGCCGCCGTCGCCCTCATCCGCTTCGTCTCCCCCTCGCCTCCCCTCTCCTCGCCGCCCGCCTTGGCTCGGACCTCCACCTCCCTCTCCCTCTTCGCTCCACACCAGAGCCCCGGCGGCGGCCCCACGAATCACGGCATCAGCAACGGCGAGCCATCCGCAGGGAGCACGAGATGGCGGCCAAGTTCCCGGCGACGGTGGCCGCGAGATCCAGGCACGCCTCCGGCCACCTCCCTTCATCCGCCACCCGTCCTCGACCCGAAGCCTCCCGCCCGCGAGTCCCCGCCGCCGTCCTTCCTCCTGCGCCTCTACGTCCTCCAATCTGGTATGTGCTTACCGCGATGCTTCTCAGAATTAGTAATTTGGGATAGAAATTGATCTTGGTTTGGGGAATTAATTCACAGGCCATGCCACTCTGGTTAATTGAATATACTAGATGCTTGCCCGCGCCTTGCTGCGGGAATTTTTAGAAATATATTTGGATGATATTTGGTTTTAAAATTAACCTTTCAACTCTGGAAATAAATTAAGCAAGAAACTAATGCTTCCATATGATATGTCACAAGGAAAATAGTTCTTATTGATTCTATTTATTACAATTATATTTTGATGAAGTGTCTATTGAATATAAAAAGCACGATACACAATAAGGTTTATTTAGACTTGATGGGGTGGGTGCCTTCTTCATCGATGACAATTTGGACATGCGGGGTTCCTTGCTTCATGTACTCAATGATGTAATCGGCGTTCTCGAAATGTCGATCCTTCCTCGTGAAGCATAGTGGTGCTTTTGAAAGTGATACATTTTGGTACTCTTGTAGTCTTCTTCATTTTTGCAATAGCTTCCACCTTTTTTGATTTCGTATGGATGAATGAACAAATGAGCGGGGTGGATATTTTTTTTGTTGCAGCAGCTTCAATCTTGTAGAAAAATTGTCATTTTTTATTAAATAGACGCAAAGCCGAGAAAACTAATAAAATTTGATGTAGCTTCCATACCTGTTACTTTCCTGCAGATTCTATATATGCCAATAGACAAAACTTTGGAGGAGGAGATGATGAATATCTAGGGAGCACCGTGTTTAGGGTGGTGCTGTATAGGTGTGCCTGCAGTTATCAAGAATGTCAAACCGTAAGAGAGTTTTGATAATAATTAACTTTGTAATGAATATGCAGAAACTCACAAGTAACATTGAAAATTTATAGGAATTGACAAACAGTAGTAAGAGATATGAATTTATGTATCTGTCACCTGAAAGTAACATATGAACTACTGTGAAGTAATGTATCTGCAGGTTCATATGATATGATGCATGGAGCCGATTTGACGAAGCAAAACTAAAATAAAATTAAGAAATAAGAGATATCTGCAGGTGGACTGCTTGCATGCTAAGAGAATTCAACTTAGTGGGTTGCTCCTATTTAGATATTATAGATGTGTAGGTTCGATTCTATAATTGCTAAGGATCTCTGTTTCGTTCATGATTGCAACCTGCTAAAAACATTGGGCCTAATTGCTTCAGAAATTCCTGGATCTTGACTTCTTGGGCTGTACATCTTGGATGCTAAGTGAAACTTCATTTCAGAGTTTGTGCAATATAGCAAATTAGCAATAATTATTGTGTACCTTGTCTGTGCAATGATGTATATAGAACATGATTTGGAGTTTGATTGCAAGGTGTTTGTCAAAATACTTGTAGGAAGAACGTCGTGCGCACCATCACTATGGACGGTACCGAAGGGGCTCGTCCGCGGCCGGAAGGTCCTCAATACCTTGACCACTTGTCGTAGAAAATATTTCTGGTCATTTTGTTTGCTCGATGGTACTATCAATGGTTTAAATAGCAATATGTGTACACCCACTTTCCACCAGCGCTCACAGTATTCAAATGTTCATTCTTTCTGTTATAGTCATTTTCATTTTCTCGGCAATATGGGCGCAAGTATTACTGCATCACAACACATAGCTGTTTGTTTCACTGTATCACACCTAAGATAAGTAGGGATTTAAATGCAGTAATTTTGTTTGCACACTTAAACCATTTCCCACTTGAATTAGCTTAAAGTTTCAGTAAACACTCCAAAGTAGTTATAGTCTTCGCCGTCGTCTCCTGCCTTGCCGCAAACTAGCACTAACTGAATTACACAGACTAGGTCCAAGTGTTATGCAATTTTCAACTTGCAACTAATATGCTATTTTATGTCAATGCTCCACATTTTTCTGTCAATTGGTATGCAACTGATATTGCATTAGGAATATTTCTGTGACGGAGTACTCCGTTCCTTTCCTAGTGATGGAGTACTATTCAGTAGTAATAACCTGTGATGGTTTCTTACACAATAAAATGATGTCTTTGTGTGTATTTGCAGCTGCAAAGAGGTGCTATAATTTGAGATGATGTGCAAAGAGGCTATTTCGTGAAGGAAGCTTTCAATATCGGGTACTCGTACGTGGTGCGATGCATGTGGCTCTGATTGGTAGGAGTACTTGGATCAATATTTGGAGTATACTTGGAGTAATCTGGAGCAGTAATATGTATCTTGTTTCAATATAGTTATGAATATTTGGAGCAAGAGTATCAAGAGTATAGTTCCTGTGCAGTAATCTGTATCTTGTTTCAGTATTTGGAGACTGATGATGTACTAGTCCTTGCACTAGTACACAACAGATGTGTCTGCTGTGCTCTTGCTTGCAGTGCTTGCACTACTCGAATGAACTCGTTGTTCCATGGTCACACGGATCAAATGAAGAGTGAATTTGTTTTTATTCCGAAGGTTTTGTGATTTCACGTCAGCTTTTTTAAAATCCTAAAATACATACCGCTGGCGCATAGGGCTATTTGCCGGCGGTAACTTAATACCCCCGGCGGTTTGGAAAGCGCCGGCGGTAAATAATACCCCCGGCGAGTTGGTTGAGGTGCCGGCGGTAATCTGGGTTACCCCCGGCGGTTTGCAATGTGCCGGCGGTAAGGGCTTACCACCGGCGAGGTGATCGCCGGCGAATACGAAAATGCCGGCGGTAAGCCTTTTCAATGTGCCGGCGGTAAGCCTTTTCCTAGTAGTGCTAGTTTTATGACAATACCTACATGTTTTGTTCACACTTTATGATGTTTTGATGCATTTTCGGGCACTAACCTATTAACAAGATGCCGAAGCGCCAGTTCCTGTTTTCTGCTGTTTTTGGTTTCAGAAATCCTACATAGGAAATATTCTCGGAATTGGACGAAACAAAAGCCCACGGTCTTATTTTTCCACGGAGCTTCCAGAAGACCCAAGGAGATACGAAGTGGGGCCACGAGGAGCCGCCACCATAGGGCGGCGCGGCCAAGGAGGGGCCCGCGCCACCCTATGGGGTGGGCCCCTTGAGCCCCCTCCGACTTTGCCCTTCCGCCTACTAAAACTCTCCGTCGCGAAAACCCTAGTACCGAGAGCCACAATACGGAAAAAGTTACTGAGACGCCGCCGCAGCCAAGCCCATCTCGAGGGATTCTGGAGATCGCCTCCGGCACCCTGCCGGAGAGGGGAATCATCACTGGAGGGCTCTACATCACTATGCCCGCCTCCGGACTGATGCGTGAGTAGTTCATCCTTGGACTATGGGTCCATAGTAGTAGCTAGATGGTTGTCTTCTCCTCTTGTGCTATCATGTTTAGATCTTGTGAGCTGCCTAACATGATCAAGATCATCTATTTGTAATGCTACATGTTGTGTTTGGTGGGATCCGATGAATATGGAATACTATGTCAAGTTGATTATTGATCTATCATATATGTGTTGTTTATGTTCTTGCATGCTCTCCGTTGCTAGTAGAGTCTCTGGCCAAGTTGATACTTGTAACTCCAAGAGGGAGTATTTAAGCTCGATAGTGGGTTCATGCCTCCATTTAATCTGGGACAGTGACATAAAGTTCTAAGGTTGTGGATGTGCTGTTGCCACTAGGGATAAAACATCAATCCTTTGTCTAAGGATATTTGTGTTGATTACATTACGCACCATACTTAATGCAATTGTCTGTTGTTTGCAACTTAATATCGGAAGGGGTGCGGATGCTAACCTGAAGGTGGACTTTTTAGGCATAGATGCATGCTTGATGGCGGTCTATGTTCTTTGTCGTAATGCCCTGATTAAATCTCATAGTGATCATCATGATATGTATATGAATCTTTATTTGTCAATTGCCCACATGTAATTTGTTCACCCAGCATGTTATTTATCTTATTGGAGAGACACCACTAGTGAACTGTGGAACCCGGTCCATTCTTTTACATCTGAAATACAATCTACTGCAATCTTTGTTCTTTGTTGTTCTTCGCAAACAAACATCATTCTCCACACCATACGTTTAATCCTTTGTTTTCAGCAATCCGGTGAGATTGACAACCTCACTGTTACGTTGGGGCAAAGTATTTTGATTGTGTTGTGCAGGTTGCACGTTGGCGCCGGAATCTCTGGTGTTGCGCCGCACTACACTCCTCCACCAACAAGCTTCATGTGGCCTTCATCTCCTACTGGTTCGATAAACCTTGGTTTCATACTGAGGGAAACTTCCTTCTATACGCATCACACCTTCCACTTGGGGTTCCCAACGGACGTGTGCTTCACGCGTTATCAAGCTAAATTTCTGGCGCCGTTGCCGGGGAACTGAAGAAACTCCCACGTCAACTACACGCCAGCTAAATTTCTGGCGCCGTTGCCGGGTGATGCGCGTAGATGTACACGTCCATTGGGAACCCCAAGAGGAAGGTATGATGCGCACAGCAGCAAGTTTCCCTCAGTATGAAACCAAGGTTATCGAACCAGTAGGAGCCAAGAAGCACGTGAAGGTTGTTGGTGGAGGAATGTAGTGAGGCGCAACACCAGTGAAACCGGCGCCAACGTGGAACCCGCACAACACAATCAAAGTACTTTGCCCCAACGTAACAGATGAGGTTGTCAATCTCACCGGCTTGCTAAAAACAAAGGATTAAACGTATCGAGTGGAAGATGGTGTTTGTTTGCAAAGAACAAGAAAAACAAGTAGAATGTATTCAGATGTAAAAGAATGGACCGGGTCCACAGCTCACTAGAGGTGTCTCTCCAATAAGATAACTAACATGCTGGGTGAACAAATTACAGGCGGGCAATTGACAAATAAATATTCAATACATATCAATGATGATTACTATGTGATTTAATCAGGGCATTACGACAAAGTATATAGACCGCTATCCAACATGCATCTATGCCTAAATAATCCACCTTCAGGTTATCATCCGAACCCCTTCCAGTATTAAGTTGTAAACAACAGATAATTGCATTAAGTATGGCGCGTAATGTAATCAACACAAATATCCTTAGACAAAGCATCGATGTTTTATCCCTAGTAGCAACACATCACATCCACAACCTTAGAACTTTCTGTCACTGTCCCAGATTAAATGAAGGCATGAACCCACTATCGAGCATAATTACTCCCTCTTGGAGTTACAAGTATCAACTTGGCCAGAGCCTCTACTAGCAACGGAGAGCATGCAAGAACATAAACAACACATATATGATAGATTGATAATCAACTTAACATAATATTCTATATTCATCGGATCCCGCCAAACACAACATGTAGCATTACAAATAGATGATCTTGATCATGTTAGGCAGCTCGTAAGATCTAAACAATGATAGCACAAGCGGAGAAGACAACCATCTAGCTATCGCTATGGACCCATAGTCCAAGGATGAACTACTCACGCATCAATCCGGAGGCGGGCATGATGATGTAGAGCCCCTCCGGTGATGATTCCCCTCTCCGGCAGGGTGGAGGCGATCTCCTGAATCCCCCGAGATGGGATTCGCGACGGCGGCGTCTATGGAAGGTTTTCCGTATCGTGGCTCTCGGTACAGGGGGTTTCGCGACGAAGGCTATTTGTAGGCGGAAGGGTAGGTCAGGGGGCGTCACAAGGGGCCCACACAACAGGCCGGCGCGGCCAGGGCATGGGCCGCACCGCCCTCGTGTCTGGCCGCCTCGTGGCCCCACCTCGTTTCCCTTTCGGTCTTCTGGAAGCTTCGTGCAAAAATTGGACCCTGGGCGTTGATTTCGTCCAATTCCGAGAATATTTCCTTATTAGGATTTCTAAAACCAAAAACAGCAGAAAACAGCAACTGGCGCTTCGGCATCTTGTTAATAGGTTAGTGCCGGAAAATGTATAATAATGCTGTAAAGTATGTATAAAACATTCAAGTATTGTCATAAAAGTAGCATGGAACATAAGAAATTATAGATACGTTTGAGACGTATCACCGGGGAGATCAAGACACGCTGCAAGGGGAGTCTCTCACATCCAATCTCTTTACTTTGTTTATTGTCTTGCTTTACTTTATTTTATTTTCTGTCTTGTTTGCTTTATATTAAAAACACAAAAAAATTAATTGCTTTACTTTATTTCATTTGTCTTGTTTGCTTTATATCAAAAACAAAAAAAAATTAGTTACTTGTTTTTACTTTATTTTATTCTGTTTGCTTAGTTTACTTTTATTACTGCTAAAATGGGTACTCCTGAAAATACTATGTTGTGTGATTTCACTAGCACAAATAATAATGATTTTATAAGTACTCCTATTGCTCCACCTGCTACTACAACAGAATTTTATGAAATTAAACCTGCTTTACTGAATGTTGTTATGAGAGAGCAATTTTCTGGTGTTAGTACTGATGATGCTGCTGCCCATCTTAATAATTTTGCTGAACTTTGTGAAATGCAAAAGTATAAGGATATAGATGGTGATATTATAAAACTGAAATTGTTTCCTTTCTCATTAAGAGGAAGAGCTAAAGATTGGTTGCTTTCTTTGCCTAAGAATAGTATTGATTCATGGACTAAATGTAAAGATGCTTTCATTGGTAAATATTATCCTCCTGCTAAGATTATATCTTTGAGAAGTAGCATTATGAATTTTAAGCAATTTGATAATGAACATGTTGCTCAAGCATGGGAGAGAATGAAATCTTTGGCAAAGAATTGCCCTACCCATGGACTAACTACTTGGATGATCATCCAAACCTTTTATGCGGATTGAATTTTTCCTCGAGGAACCTATTGGATTCAGCTGCTGGAGGTACTTTTATGTCCATCACTTTGGGTGCTGCAACAAAGCTTCTTGATGATATGATGATCAATTACTCTGAATGGCATACTGAAAGAACTCCTCAAGGTAAGAAGGTAAATTCTGTTGAAGAAACCTCTTCTTTGGGTGATAAGATTGATGCTATTATGTCTATGCTTGTTAATGGTAGATCTCATGTTGATCTTAATAATGTTCCTTTAGCTTCATTGGTTGCTCAAGAAGAGCATGTTGATGTGAATTTCATTAATAATAATAATTTCAACAACAATTCTTATAGGAATAATTATGGTAACAACAACTATAGGCCATATCCTTCTAATAATGGTAGTGGTAGATCTGTTTTGCCTAGTGAGGAAAAGATACTGGAAATTGAAAGAACTACTAAGAGCTTTATGCAATCACAATATGAGCAAAATCAATTGTTTACTAAAACTATGAATGAACAATCTTCCTTGTTGAAAAATATAGGAAATAAACTTGAAAATTTGAATATGAAAATTTCTGGTTTGCAAACAAAACTTTCAAATGCTGAAAATCGAATCTCATATATGTCTGAATCACAATCTTCTTTAATTAATAAAATGGCTGCTAAACCTGAGGATAATGATAAAAAAAATCTTGCTACAGCAAATGCTATCCAAGTTCGAATTAATGATAATATTAGAATGTTGGCTGAATTGCATGCTAGGTGGGAAAGAGAAGAGAAATTAAAACTTGAAGCTTCTATTCCTAGGAAGTTGGAAGATGGTTGGGAGCCCATCGTTAAGATCAAATTCAATGATTTTGATTGTAATTCTTTATGTGATCTTGGTGCAAGTATTTCTGTTATGCCTAAGAAAATTTATGATATGCTTGACTTGCCACCATTGAAAAATTGTTATTTGGATGTTAATCTTGCTGATAATTCTCTAAAGAAACATTTGGGGAGGATTGATAATGTTCGCATTACGGTTAACAATAACCTTGTCCCCGTTGATTTTGTTGTCTTGGATATTGAATGCAATGCATCTTGTCCTATTTTCTTCGGAAGACCCTTTCTACGAACTGTTGGTGCTATTATTGATATGAAAGAAGGAAATATTAAGTATCAATTCCCTCTCAAGAAAGGTATGGAACACTTCCCTAGAAAGAGAATGAAGTTGCCTTTTGATTCTATTATTAGAACAAATTATGATGTTGATGCTTCTTCTCTTGATGTTACTTGATTTGCACTTTCTGCGTCTAGTTGAAAGGCGTTAAAGAAAAGCACTTCTTGGGAGATAACCCATGGTTTTATTTTTACTGTTTTGTTGAGTCTTGGAAGTTGTTACTACTTTAGCAACCTCTCCTTATCTTTACTTTATTGCATTGTTGTGCCAAGTAAAGTCTCTGATAGTAAAGTTGATACTAGATTTGGATTACTGCGGAGAAACAGATTTGCTGTCTGTCACGAATTCGAGTCCCTCTCTCTATAGAAGAATCAAAAAAATCAACAAAAAATCATGCATGATCCACAGATATGTACGCAACTTTCATTAGTTTTGAGTTTTTCCATCTGAGCAAGTTAAGTGCCTCAGAAAAATTCGTCTTTACAGACTGTTCTGTTTTGACAGATTCTGCCTTTTTATTTCGCATTGCCTCTTTTGCTATGTTGAATGGATTTCTTTGTTCCATTAACTTTCAGTAGCTTTGTGCAATGTCCAGAAGTGTTAAGAATGATTATGTCACCTCTGAATATGTGAATTTTTGATTATGCACTAACCCTCTAATGAGTTTGCTTAAAGTTTGGTGTGGAGGAAGTTTTCAAGGGTCAAAAGAAGAGGATGATATAATATGATCAAGAAGAGTGAAAAGTCTAAGCTTGGGGATGCCCCCGTGGTTCATCCCTGCATATTTCAAGAAAACTCAAGCATCTAAGCTTGGGGATGCCCAAGGCATCCCCTTCTTTATCGACAACTTATCAGGTCACTTGTAGTGAAACTATATTTCTATTCCATCACATCTTATGTTCTTTACTTGGATCATCTTTTTTTTTGTTTTGGTTTGAATAAAGTTGGATCCCAGCAATCCTTGTATTGGAGATATACACGCTCCGCTTTTTCATTTGAACACTTGTGTTCTTAGTTATGCTTTAATGTTCATGGCGAAGGCTGAAAACTGCTTCGTTGATTGCTATTTGGTTGGAATCAAAAAATGCTTCATATGGTCTTGAATAATTTGATACTTGGCAATTGTTTTGAGCTCTCATAGATCATGTTTAAGCTCTTGCATCATGTAGTTTAAATCTATTAGTGGAGAACTACCATAGAGCTTGTTGAAATTTGGTTTGCATGATTGGTCTCTCTAAGGTCTAGATATTTTCTGGTAAAAGTGTTTGAACAACAAGGAAGATAGTGTAGAGTCTTATAATGCTTGCAATATGTTCTTGTGTAAGTTTTTCTGTACCTGTTCATACTTGTGTTTGCTTCAAACAACCTTGCTAGCCAAAGCCTTGTACTGAGAGGAAATGCTTCTCGTGCATCCAAACACCTTGAGCCAAAACCCATGCCATTTGTGTCCACCATAACTACCTATATGTGGTATTTTTATGCCATTCCAAAGTAAATTACTTGAGTGCTACCTTTAAAATTTCATTCCTCTGTCTTTACAATATATAGCTCATGGGAAAATAGCTTAAAAACTATTGTGGTAATGAATATGTAGCTATGTATCTTATTTCTTATAAGTTGCTTGTTGCGCGGTAACCATGTTTCTGGGGACGCCATCAACTTTTTACACCTTTGTTGAATATCATGTGAGTTGCTATGCATGTTCGTCTTGTCTGAAGTAAGGGTGATTGATACGTCTCCAACGTATCGATAATTTCTTATGTTCCATGCTACTTTATTGATGATACCTACATGTTTTATGCACACTTTATGTCATATTCGTGCATTTTCTGGAACTAACCTATTAACAAGATGCCGAAGTGCCAGCTCTCGTTTTCTCGCTGTTTTTGGTTTCGAAATCCTAGTAAAGAAATATTCTCGGAATTGGACGAAATCACCTCCCAGGTTCCTATTTTGCCCGAAGCATCCGAACACCCGAGAGCCGCGCAGGGGGGCCCCGTGGGCCCCGTATGACATGGTGGCGTGGCCAGTGGCTGGGCCCGCGCCACCCTATGGTGTGGGCACCCCTTCGACCCTCCTGCGCCGCCTCTTCGCCTATATAAAGCCCCTGCATCGAAAACCCTTACGGAAAAAAGCCACGATACGAGAAAAGTTCCAGAGCCGCCGTCATCGCGAAGCCAAGATCTGGGGGACAGGAGTCTCTGTTCCGGCACCCTGCCGGAGCGGGGAAGTGCCCCCGAAGGCTTCTCCATCGACACCGCTGCCATCTCCACCGCCATCTTCATCACCGCTGCTGCTCCCATGAGGAGGAGTAGTTCTCCATCGAGGCTCGGGGCTGTACCGGTAGCTATGTGGTTCATCTCTCTCCTATGTAGTTCAATACAATAATCTCATGAGCTGCCTTACATGATTGAGATTCATATGATGATGCTTGTAATCTAGATGTCATTATGCTAGTCAAGTGGGTTTTACTTATGTGATCTCCTGGAGACTCCTTGTCCCACGTGTGTAAAGGTGACAAGTGTGTGCACCGTGTGGGTCTCTTAGGCTATATTTCACGAAGTACTTATTCACTCGTTGAAGAGCGTAGTGAAGTGCTTATTTATATCTCTTTATGATTGCAATGTGCATCGTATCACAATTTAT
>NC_061512.1:21026641-21039190 GCF_022539505.1 Lolium rigidum | reverse complement strand
GATCGAAAGAAAAAGTCAAGTGACCAAATATGAGGTGCCAAAAAAAATCCAAGAAAACAAAGTTTTATAGTACATGGAGGATGACATGGGGGTCCCATTTAGCAAGCAACGGTATCACCGTTTGAGAGGCGGCAGGGATCGAAAGAAAAAGGTAAGTGACCAAATATGAGGTGCCAAAAATAATTCAAGAAAAGAAAGTTTTATAGTACATAGAGGATGACATGCGGGTCCCAGCTAGCAGCAGCGGTATCACCGTTTGAGAGGCGGCAGGGGATCGAAAGAAAAAGGCAAGTGACCAAATTTGAGGTGCCAAAAAAACTCCAAGAAAAGAAAGTTGATTGCACATAGAGGATGACATGCGGGTCCCATTTAGCAAAGAGCGGTCTCAACGTTTCCAAGGCGGCAAGGGATCAAAAGAAAAAGGAAGTAGCCGGAAATCGTGGGGTCAAAAAAATCCAAGAATAGAAAGAATTTTGGTTCATAGAGGATGACAAGCGGGACCCATGATCCTGCATCGTAAACGGCTTGATCGGAGAACGTTGAACGAGATGGCGCGATGTAGAAAAAAAACAATGCCAGAGAGGCTGCCATCTGGGCCCTACATCCCTCGGCGGTGCGGATTTGCGTTGACTCGGCCGGCGAACCCGAGATTTCGAGATGCACCACGTCCCGGCCACCATACGCCACGTTTTGGCCGCTTTCGTCGGGCTAGGTGGCCTCAAAAACGAGAAAAAAAAAGTTTTGACATGCACCACGGAGGGACCAAAATCGTCGGCCATGGTACACCAGCAACCACGGCGCGACTTCAACTTCGTCGGCCATGGCAACTTTTCTTGTAGTGCCAAGAGTAGGGAATCACAATAGCACAATGCGATATGTATTTAAGTGTCGAACCCATGAGGAGCTCAAGGTAAATTATGTATTCTCTAAAGCCATATAACCCACTTACATGGCCTTTCGTGCAATGCAATGAACTAGAGTGTGCAACATAAGGTAAAAGCAAGTAAAAGTAAAAAAAAAGGTAAAGTGAAAGCAAGTAACTCAAGGAAGTAACTATTTTGGTAAATTGTTATTTCATTCACTGGTTGTCACAATTAGTGAAGTACAAATCCTACAAAGCCATAAGCATGAGTTCTTTAAGGAATGTGCCTCCGCGTCTCTTCCGTCTACCTACACTGGTGCTTTCAAACACCTCATGACATGGGTAAATAAGGCATTAGGAACCAAGAACATGATGAGCAAAGACAAGCATAACCATTACATGGAACTTATAAATATAAAATAAAGTCTAATGTTTCTTCTAAAGAGGAGCCATAAATAGATGCAACCACACCCGTGCAATTACACCCCTAGTGATTGATCCAAATGTCGTTTTCATCCAAACAAGGGAGTTATTAAGTTATAAATTCCAACCCCAACGCTGTAAATTTAAAGGTCGCCTTATTTGTACCCCCGCTGATTAACCATGAACTAATACATAATGTATATTTAAGACTTGGGACATGGTTTCTGTTATCTCCGTCCATCCCTCCTCGTATGTCACGGTGACAACATTTTGCATTCCCACCATATGTGTGCACTGATATATTAGTACATAAGACCATCACTGAACGTAACATATACTTGTATGCAACCAAAAAAAAACTATTTCACAATCGCCATGAACAATTTAATACTCAAACAAAGACATAAAGATAAATAGATCAATGGAAAACAATATATTGTATCGCCCATCAATGTTTGCCAAGTGAAGAGGAATTAACTCGGCAATGCCTACGTATTTTCCCCCAACCTTACGACGAATCTGCTTAAAACTGCGACTCGCCCTGTTAACTGTTGTATCTCCTTGAGTTTGATTGGTTTTCTCATCGTCAAGATAGATTGTATTTTTTTCTGAGTTTGCCTTAATTCCTCTGGCTGACACCAAGTATCCAAGGTGTTCTCCCACAGGAACGCCAAAGGAACATTTTATCGGGTTCAGCTTAATGCGAAACTTGTCGAGACTGTGAAATGTTTCTCGAACATCGTCGATGAGGGACAACCCTTGTTTTGTTATGATGACAACGTCGCTGATGTCCACTGATACGTCTCCAACGTATCTATAATTTCTGATGTTCCATGCTAGTTTTATGACAATACCTACATTTTTTGTTCACACTTTATATCATTTTTATGCATTTTCCGGGACTAACCTATTAACAAGATGCCGAAGCGCAAGTTCCTGTTTTCTGCTGTTTTTGGTTTCAGAAATTCTACACAGGACATATTCTCGGAATTGGACGAAACAAAAGCCCACGGCCTTATTTTCTACGGAGTCTTCCAGAACACCGAAGAGGAGTCGAGGAAGGGCATTAGGGGGGGCACCCCATAGGGCGGCGCGGCTGGGCCCCTGGCCGCGCCCAGATGTGGGGAGGGAGCCCCCTGGCTCCCCCGACGCTGCCCCTTCGCCTATATATTCTCCCAGATGCAAAAACCCTAAATCGACAAGTCATATTCCACGAAGAGTTCCGTAGCCGCCGCCATCGCGAAGCCAAGTTCGGGGGACAGAAGTCTCTGTTCCGGCACGCCGCCGGGACGGGGAAGTGCCCCCGGAATCCATCTCCATCGTCGTTGCTGTCTCCCATGATGAGGAGGGAGTAGTTCTCCCCCGAGGCTGAGGGCTCTACCAGTAGCTATGTGGTTCATCTCCCTCTCCCATGGTGTGATCTTTATGTGATCATGAGCTTTGTAATCTAGTTAAATATGTAGTTGTTACTCTTGTCTATTATGCACTCTAGAGGTTACTTTAATATGAACTCCAGATTCACTCTCCACGGTGTGATGGTGACAGTGTGCGCATCGTGTATGATTCCTTTATGACGTTGTGGAGCTTGTTTACTCCGGCTTGAGGTGTGCTTTTGCAGCCCTACACAATGAATGGTGTTTGTTATCCAACAAGAGAGTGTTTCAGAGTAGCATTTATTTATTCAATTATGTGATCATTGTTGAGAGTGTCCACTAGTGAAAGTGTGATCCCTAGGCCTTGTTTCTAAGCATTGAAACACCGTTTCCAACAAGTTCTGCTACATGTTCGCTTGCTGCCATTTTTATTTCAGATTGCAATTGCTACTTATAATCATCCATATTACTTGTATTTCACTATCTCTTCGCCGAACTAGTGCACCTATACATCTGACAAGTGTATTATGTGTGTTGGGGACACAAGAGACTTCTTGTATCTTAATTGCAGGGTTGCTTGAGAGGGATATCCTTAACCTCTACCTCCCTGAGTTTGATAAACCTTGGGTGATTCACTTAAGGGAAACTTGCTGCTGCTCTACAAACCTCTGCTCTTGGAGGCCCAACACTGTCTACAGGAATAGAAGCGTGCGTAGACATCAAGCTATTTTCTGGCGCCGTTGCCGGGGAGGTAAGGTAAAAGGTATTCACATCCTCCGACTACTAAGCTATTTCCTAGCACTGTTGCCGGTGTGTGAGTGCTCGAAGCTATCTCCTTTAGATTCTGCAATTTTATCTTTTTGTCTCTTGTTTTTATTTTCACTAGTTAGGCTTAATGGAAAACAACAAAAAAATTAGAGATCTTTATGAACTTTATATTGAATTAGGACATGATGTGTTTGAAGAGAGAATTAAAAAACCCATGGAACTTTGTTTGCAAAATAGTTGTAGCAATGTTATTAGCATGAACTCTTTGAACACTACTAGTAAGCGTGCACGTGCAACGCACGTCTATATATTCACTCAATACTCAATGACACTTCGTCTTATTTTTTTTATCACACAACATCCCAATCATTTCCCCTCTTAAGATTCCGCGAGCAAAATGCTCACTGATGCTATCGCTAGAATGAGCTATTGACCACTAATGAAACCTTTGATATCTTGGATACGGACAAACAACACATGCTGACTAACACAATTGTGGAATGACAAAAGTGTGTTTCTATGACCAGTAACGCCTCCAGGTTGTAACAGAGCTCATAATACAATGCTAGAAGATCCATTGAACAATAGTGCAATACAAGCAGTGATAATTTTTCACAAACTTCAACCCACAGCAGGATGAATCATTTATACCTAAATGTGAGAAGGAAAGGAGACTCAAGAATTCACATCATCTCTTTATTTGACTAAAAGCTAGAGGAAAATAAACTATGGATCTGCACGATTTCTCTACACTGGGAGACACAAATTTGTTTCCGCAACTTGGAAGAACTTCAGGTTGAGCAGAACTGCAATGAAAGCTAGTTACATTTCTAACGTTTTTATGCATAAGAGTTGGTTGTGCGATTCTTGCATTTGACCTTCTATTCAGTCTGCAAGAATTAAGGTGAAAGACGGAGATATAGCAACAAAATGCCATTCACTCTGATATGACGAAGGAATATATGGAGTATGACAGATATAGTAATATACAACGATATATCTGAATCACATCACGACATCTTGAACTCAAATGCATGAGAAAAAGATACTAACATCCCAGTTTCAAAAGAAGGGTCATAAACTGCGCTTAAGCTACTAATCTTTTTTTTTTTTTTGCGAAAAGGCCCTGATTGCATTAAACCTCGGTTCTTACAGAACAGTCCAGGACAAAGAAGAAAATTACAAGTAGGTCCTCCTGGACCCCGAAGACGAAGACGATGACGAGAACGTCGCGCCGGCGCGCCGCCGCACCATCTCCCCTAAGCCTTGGAACGGGAGACTCCCCTGCACGGACGGGAAGTCGACGCCACTCAGCTCCGCAGAGCCTCCGCCCTGCACCATCTTCACCGATGACGAGATCAGCACAAACAGCAACCTTCTTATTCTTCACTCCCCAGATCCAACGCCACACAAGATCTGGCTGGGGAATGGCGCACACCGCAGATCCACCGATCCGCTAGCGCCAGAGGAGCAGGTACACCACCACGAAGCCCCACAGAGCACCGTCCCCGTCGATCCGTCGGATCCCTCACCCTCCGGCGGCCGCCCCGGCGCCGGGAGGGTGGGGGATCCCCGCCTCACGGTGGTGTACAACGTAGGTTCGGTAGGGTCTTCAGCCGGCGGCGCCATGGAGGTGGTTGGGTCGCCGGTGGTGTTTTTGTTGCAGGTAAGCTACTAATCTCTTAGAAAGTACCAAGCTCATAAGGATAATCAGACTGACAAGTAAATAAAAAAGAATCCGCCATACCGCCACTAAAAGAAGGCATTTGTCGTTGTTTAAGTAATACTCTACAGAAATCAGATTGCATTAGTATTTAAAAAAATGATATTCTAGGATTGTACCAGCTACCTTAGCTGATGTTGGAATAGAAAATGGAAGAACATATAGCAATGAGTTAATAGACAGTAAATCAAGTATGACTGCCATGTCCACACATACATTCTCTGAAAAGGGCTTTATTCGTGAGCTGGGAAATATACCTACAGGCTCGGTGAAAGAATACTTGCATCCATGGCCTGCAATGTACAAGGGGTACCTAAATTTCACTTTTGTTTACCAGCAGTCATTTAATTGCTTCTAGTAATCCAGCCTTTTATCTCTTAGAATTACCTGACGCTGGTGCAAAAAATATTGAAGTAGGTTCCTGCAACAAACATGGAACTTAGGATTGAAAAAATTCGAATCCATCGGAACTACTATCAAAGATCACATTTGAAGCAGTTCATAGAAGATAATAAAGAAGCAGGATGTTGTTCAGATAGATAGTATGAAATCATTTCGCTTTACATTGGAACAGCTACTTGCAATGATCATGCAAAGTATCACTAATCCCCAATTCAGTTAAGAACAACCATGATCCGAAATATTATCCCCTATCGCAAATCAATTCAAGAGCGACCCATAAAGGAAGCTGAGGGATGGTACAAAGTACAAACGTTTCTTTGTGATGTCTCCTGTAGGTTGAGCACGGAAGGGCTGGTGTGGTGTAGCAGGCTTGTCGCCGGTGGAGAGTGGGTCGAGATACAACTTGGTGGAGTTCTGACCGGTGGCGGGCGGTTGGTTAGTGGGGTGGAACCTCCTAGACCTGTTCCATCCCATCCCGGCCTGTTCCGATCCAGAAAGTGGCCTGAACATATGAGGGTAATAGATCGCAAAGTAAGAAGTACCTGACGCTGGTGTCATATGTGACCTTCTGATCGAGAGGAAATGCAATCGCTGTGAGGTATGGGCTGAAGGCGGCCGCGAGGAGTGGGGGCGCGGCGGCCACGACAACCGCGACCATTTCCAAGATGTCTCGTACTCCCGTCTACATCATCCAGGTCGACGCCTCCACGCGGTTAAAGGAGGCTGCAATTGAGGGGACTGGTCTGGCGGGGCGAAGGTATGCGGCGTCAGGATGTAGGTAATCGCAGGGGCGGCGGCGGCGGGCTTGAGGGAAGGTCTCGTGGTGAGAGAGGCGAGACATGCCCAGTAGTTGCGAGCCTGCTTTTTTCCTTCCGTAAACCGCGCAGCGAGAGGAGGAAGGAGAGAGTAATTAACGGGGAGGGCAATTAATTAGCCGGTCCTGGGCGTGGCAAGAGACGGAGGGAGAACAAACGAATCTGGGTCGTTTATTGGAGTGCGAACGGTTGAGATATAATTTTCCTACACAACTTCGTACCTTTATAAGTAGTAGAGATTATTGCTAATTCTATGGAAGAATTTAAGCTTGGGGAAGCTGGTTGTGATATTTTTAGTCCCCCAAGTTTTGAGGACAAAATTTTCTTTGATGATACTTTGCCTCCCATTTATGATGATTATAATGATAGTGGTATTTTGGTGCCACCTACTATGGAGGATAAAGTTTATTATGATTATACCATGCCTGCAATTTATGATGATTACAATGATGGTTGTGATAGTTTTACTCCAACTATGACTAATAAAATTGATTATGCTTATGTGGAGAGTAATGATACTTTTATGCATGTGGAAAAGCATGTTGTATGTGATAGTTATATTGTTGAGTTTGTTCATGATGCTACTGGAAATTATTATGAGAGAGGAAAATATGGTTGTAGAAATTTTCATGGTACTAAAACACCTCTCTACATGCTGAAAATTTTGAAGTTACTCGTGTTTTATCTTCCTATGCTTGTCACTTTGTTCTTCATGAATTTATTTGTGTACAAGATTCCTATGCATAGGAAGCGTGTTAGACTTAAATGTGTTTCGAATTTGCTTTTTGATGCTCTATTTTGCTTCAACTCTTATTTCTTGCGAGAGCATCATTAAAATTACTGAGCCCATCTTAATGGCTATAAAGAAATCACTTCTTGGGAGATAACCCATGTTTTTATTTTGCTACTGTTTTGTTGTGTCTTGGAAGTTGTTACTACTGTAGCAACCTCTCCTTATTATGTTAATTTCGTTTTTGTGCCAAGTAAAGTTTCTAATAGAAAGTTGATACTAGATTTGGATTTCTGCGCGTAAAACAGATTTTTAGCTGTCACGAATTTGCGTTTTTCTCTCTGTAGAAGAATAAAAAAAATCTGCAAAAATTCATGCGTGATCCTGATAACGCGTGAAGCACACGTCCGTTGGGAACCCCAAGTGGAAGGTGTGATGCGTATAGAAGGAAGTTTCCCTCAGTATGAAACCAAGGTTTATCGAACCAGTAGGAGATGAAGGCCACGTGAAGGTTGTTGGTGGAGGAGTGTAGTGCGGCGCAACACCAGGGATTCCGACGCCAACGTGGAACCTGCACAACACAATCAAAATACTTTGCCCCAACGTAACAGTGAGGTTGTCAATCTCACCGGCTTGCTGAAAATAAAGGATTAAACATATGGTGTGGAGAATGATGTTTGTTTGCGAAGAATAACAAAGAACAGTGATTGCAGTAGATTGTATTTCAGATGTAAAAGAATGGACCGGGGTCCACAGTTCACTAGTGGTGTCTCTCCAATAAGATAAATAACATGCTAGGTGAACAAATTCCAGGTGGGCAATTGACAAATAAAGATTCACATACATATCATGACGATCACTATGAGATTTAATCAGGGCATTACGACAAAGAACATAGACCGCCATCCAGCATGCATCTATGCCTAAAAAGTCCACCTTCAGGTTAGCATCCGCACCCCTTCCAGTATTAAGTTGCAAACAACGAGACAATTGCATTAAGTATGGTGCGTAATGTAATCAACACAAATATCCTTAGACAAAGCATTGATGTTTTATCCTTAGTGGCAACAGCACATCCACAACCTTAGAACTTTCTGCCATCGTCCCAGATTCAATGGAGGCATGAACCCACTATCGAGCATAAATACTCCCTCTTGGAGTTACAAGTATCAACTTGGCCAGAGCCTCTACTAGCAACGGAGAGATGCAAGAACATAAAACAACACATATATGATAGATCAATAATAAACTTGACATAGTATTCCATATTCATCGGATCCCACCAAACACAACATGTAGCATTACAAATAGATGATCTTGATCATGTTAGGCAGCTCACAAGATCTAAACATGATAGCACAAGAGGAGAAGACAACCATCTAGCTACGGCTATGGACCCATAGTCCAAGGATGAACTACTCACGCATCTGTCCGGAGGCGGGCATGGTGATGTAGAGCCCTCCGGTGATGATTCCCCTCTCCGGCAGGGTGCCGGAGGCGATCTCCAGAATCCCCCGAGATGGGATTGGCGGCGGCGGCGTCTCAGTAACTTTTCCGTATCGTGGCTCTCGGTACTAGGGTTTTCGCGACGGAAAGTTTAAGTAGGCGGAAGGGCGAAGTCAGAGGGGGCTCGAGGGGCCCACCCCATAGGGTGGCGCGGGCCCCTCCTTGGCCGCGCCGCCCTATGGTGGCGGCTCCTCGTGGCCCCACTTCGTATCCCCTTGGGTCTTCTGGAAGCTCCGTGGAAAAATAAGACCGTGGGCTTTTGTTTCGTCCAATTCCGAGAATATTTCCTGTGTAGGATTTCTGAAACCAAAAAACAGCAGAAAACAGGAACTAGCGCTTCGGCATCTTGTTAATAGTTTAGTGCCGGAAAATGCATCAAAACATCATAAAGTGTGAACAAAACATGTAGGTATTGTCATAAAACTAGCATGGAACATAAGAAATTATAGATACGTTGGAGACGTATCAAGCATCCCCAAGCTTAGTTCCTACTCGTCCTCGAGTAGGTAAACGATAAAAACAATAATTTCTGAAGTGACATGCTACCATCATAATCTTGATCAACATTATTGTAAAGCATATGAGATGAATGGAGTGATTCGGAGCAATAGATTGCTAACAAAAAGATAATGACTAAACAACTGAATCATATAGCAAAACTTTTCATGAATAGTACTTTCAAGACAAGTATCAAAAAGACTTGCATAAGAGCTAACTCATAAAGCAATAGATTCAAAGTAGAAGGTTTCGAAGCAACACATAGGATGATTAAGTTTCAGCAATTGCTTTCAACTTGTAACATGTATATCTCATGGATAATTGTCAACATAAATTAATATAACAAGTGCAATAAGTAAACATGTAAGAATCAATGCACACAGTTGACACAAGTGCTTGCTTCTAAGATAGAAAGAAGTAGGTGAACTCACTCAACATAAAGTAAAAGAATGGCCCTTCGCAGAGGGAAGCATGGATTACTATTTTTGTGCTAGAGCTTTTGTTTTGAAAACATAGAAACAATTTTGTCAACGGTAGTAATAATTCATATGTGTTATGCATAAAACTTCCTACAAGTTGCAAGCCTCATGCATCGAATACCAATAGTGCCCGCACCTTGTCCTAATTAGCTTGGATTTAAATGGATTATCATTGCATAACATATGTTTCAACCAAGTGTCACAAAGGGGTACCTCTATGCCGCCTGTACAAAGGTCCAAGGAGATAAATCGCATTTGATTTCTCGTTTTTGATAGATCTCAACTTAGGACATCAATACTAGGACAACATAGAAAACAAATAATGGACTCCTCTTTAATGCATAAGCATTCAACAACAGATAATATTCTCATAAGAGATTGAGGATTAATGTCCAAACTGAAAACTTCCACCATGATACATGGCTTTGGTTAGCGGTCCAATGTTCTTCTCTAACAATATGCATACTCAAACCATTTGATCATGATAAATCACTGATGTCTACGTTCCCCCTCCTTTCCTGTAGACAGTGTTGGGCCTCCAAGTGCAGAGGTTTGTAGAACAGCAGCAAGTTTTCCCTTAAGTGGATCACCCAAGGTTTATCGAACTCAGGGAGGAAGAGGTCAAAGATATCCCTCTCATGCAACCCCGCAACCACAAAGCAAGAAGTCTCTTGTGTCCCCAACACACCTAATAGGTGCACTAGTTCGGCGAAGAGATAGTGAAATACAGGTGGTATGAATATATATGAGCAAGTAGCAACGGTGCCGAGAAAATAGCTTGCTGGCGTGTAGTTGATGGTGGTAGTATTGCAGCGAGTAGTAACACGAGTAAAGCAAGTAAACAAGCAGTAGTAACTCAGCGAGTATTTAGGAACAAGGCCTAGGGATTACACTTTCACTAGTGGACACTCTCAACATTGATCACATAACGGAATAGATAAATGCATACTCTACACTTTTGTTGGATGATGAACACATTGCGTAGGATTACACGAACCCTCAATGCCGGAGTTAACAAGCTCCACAATAATGCTCATGTTTAAGTAACCTTAAGTGTAAGATAGATCAAAAGACTAAACCAAGTACTAGCATAGCATGCACACTCGTCACCTTCATGCATATGTAGGAGGAATAGATCACATCAATATTATCATAGCAATAGTTAACTTCGCAATCTACAAGAGATCATGATCATAGCATAAACCAAGTACTAACACGGTGCACGCACTGTCACCTTTGCACACATGCAGGAGGAATAAAACTACTTTAATAACTTTGCTAGAGTAGCACATAGATAAATTGTGATACGATGCACATTGCAATCATAAAGAGATATAAATAAGCACTTCACTACGCTCTTCAACAAGTGAATAAGTACTTCGTGAAATATAGCCTAAGAGACCCACACGGTGCACACACTGTCACCTTTACACACGTGGGACAAGGAGTCTCCGGAGATCACATAAGTAAAACCCACTTGACTAGCATAATGACATCTAGATTACAAGCATCATCATATGAATCTCAATCATGTAAGGCAGCTCATGAGATTATTGTATTGAACTACATAGGAGAGAGATGAACCACATAGCTACCGGTACAGCCCCGAGCCTCGATGGAGAACTACTCCTCCTCATGGGAGCAGCAGCGGTGATGAAGATGGCGGTGGAGATGGCAGCGGTGTCGATGGAGAAGCCTTCCGGGGCACTTCCCCGCTCCGGCAGGGTGCCGGAACGAGAGACTCTGTCCCCGGATCTTGGCTTCGCGATGACGGCGGCTCTGGAACTTTTCTCGTATCGTGGCTTTTTTCCGTAAGGGTTTTCGATGCAGGGGCTTTATATAGGCGAAGAGGCGGCGCAGGAGGGTCGAAGGGGTGCCCACACCATAGGGTGGCGCGGGCCCAGCCCTAGCCACGCCACCATGTCATCTGGGGCCCACAGGGCCCCCCTCTGGCGGCTCTCGGGTGTTCTGGATGCTTCCGGGCAAAATAGGAACCTGGGAGGTGATTTCGTCCAATTCCGAGAATATTTCTTTACTAGGATTTCGAAACCAAAAACAGCAGAAAACAGGAACTGGCACTTCGGCATCTTGTTAATAGGTTAGTTCCAGAAAATGCACGAATATGACATAAAGTGTGCATAAAACATGTAGGTATCATCAATAAAGTAGCATGGAACATAAGAAATTATCGATACGTTGGAGACGTATCAGCATCCCCAAGCTTAGTTCTGCTCGTCCCGAGCAGGTAAAACGATAACAAAGATAATTTCTTAAGTGACATGCCATCATAACCTTGATCATACTATTGTAAGCATATGAGATGAATGCAGCGATCAAAACAATGGTAATGACATGAGTAAACAAGCTGAATCATAAAGCAAAGACTTTTCATGAATAGTACTTCAAGACAAGCATCAATAAGTCTTGCATAAAAGTTAACTCATAAAGCAATAATTTAAAGTATAGACATTGAAGCAACACAATGGAAGATTAAGTTTCAGCGGTTGCTTTCAACTTGTAACATGTATATCTCATGGATAATTGTCAACATAGAGTAATATAACAAATGCAATATGCAAGTATGTAGGAATCAATGCACAGTTCACACAAGTGTTTGCTTCTTAAGGTGGAGGGAGATAGGTAAACTGACTCAACAATAAAAGTAAAAGAATGGTCCTTCAAAGAGGAAAGCATCGATTGCTATATTTGTGCTAGAGCTTTTATTTTGAAAACATGAAACAATTTTGTCAACGGTAGTAATAAAGCTTATGAGTTATGTAAATTATATCTTACAAGTTGCAAGCCTCATGCATAGTATACTAATAGTGCCCGCACCTCGTCCTACTTAGCTTGGACTACCGGATCTTTGCATGCCATGTTTCAACCAAGTGTCACAAAGGGGTACCTCCATGCCGCCTGTACAAGGGTCTAAGGAGAAAGTTCGCATTGGATTTCTCGCTTTTGATCATT
>NC_061512.1:21005823-21026541 GCF_022539505.1 Lolium rigidum | reverse complement strand
TTCGAGGGTTAGTCTCATGATCTTCTCGTTGCTACCATCTACTAGATTAGATCTTGGCTTGTGTTTTCGTTCTTGCGGTAGGAAAATTTTTGTTTTCTATGCTACGAATCCCATCACATTGTTATGCCCTTCTCTATTTGTCAATTGCCCGACTGTAATTTGTTCACCCAACATGCTTTTATCTTATGGGAGAGACACCTCTAGTGAACTGTGGACCCCGGTCCTATTCTTTACATAGCATACAATCTACTGCAATACTTGTTTTACTCGTTTTCTTGCAAACAATCATCTTCCACACAATACGGTTAATCCTTTGTTACAGCAAGCCGGTGAGATTGACAACCTCACTTGTTTCGTTGGGGCAAAGTACTTGGGTTGTGTTGTGCAGGTTCCACGTTGGCGCCGGAATCCTCGTTGTTGCGCCGCATCACATTTCGCCACCATCAACCTTCAACGTGCTTCTTGGCTCCTACTGGTTCGATTAAACCTTGGTTTCATACTGAGGGAAACTTGCTTCTATACGCATCATACCTTCCACTTGGGGTTCCCAACGGACGTGTGCATCTACGCGTATCACTGAGCTACGGTGGCGGCGGACTCCGACCAAATTCCGGTGATGGTGAGCTTAATCGAGGTGGAGAAAGGGTCGAGGAGATCGAGGAGAAGGAGGGGAGGCGGCTGGTGCGAGGATTGGAGGCGCGGGTGCTCTCCTTTTATATGAGCGCGAGGTGGCCGTGGGGTGCGGGCAAGGTCGACGACGGCGACGGCGTTCTAGGGCGCGAAAGGTCAAGGCGATGAGGGCGTGCGCTTCTGGGCATCATGGGGAGTACGACGAGCGTGCTGGGGCAACGAATGGAGGACGAGAGCGTGTGGGCGTCGTCGCCGTCCTGGCAGTATGGTGCGGCAGAGCTCTGATCATGGCGTCGTCTACACGGTGCGGGCGTCCATTGGCTCTTGTCTGGCGACATCCCGGTGTGGTTATGAGTGAGCGTGCGCGAGGAGAGAGGGGGAGGTGGACGACAGTGACCAGGCGAGGCAGTGTCCTGGAGTGTCCCGTGGCATGCCAGTGCACGCTCTGGCGTGCACTGGACGTGGTGATCACGATGCGTCCAGGGCCTTGGAGGCATCCTTTTGTCCAGAGACCATGTCTACCACGCTTAGCAGGAAAAGAGAAGCTAGTTTGGCAAGGTGCTGTGGAGAGGAGAGGACCAGGGTAGGGTTTGACATTGTGGTGATCATAGGGTCGGCATGGAGTGGCATGGGGATGATGCAGAGCTGTCCTTGGGCCAATCATACATGGTTGTGATCAGTATGATGAGGCAAGACTATGGGACAAGGTGAGAGTGACCAGAGAGGCAGAATGGCAGGGTTTGGCATGGTGGTGTTCAATTCAATGGCATGGGCTTGGCATGATCCATTTGTGCCCAATTTTGGTGTAACCATGGTGCTGCAAGTGTGAGTGTGGTGAGGTGAAGCTATTTGACCTGGTGCACCAGGTTGGAGAGGCTAAATGTGTGCACAATGAAATAATTCCAAAAGTGTATGTGGTACATGCAATGAGTGGCAATCATGAGCATGGTGATCATGGCCAAGGTGGTGTCATCTCATTGATGTGTCTTTAAGGTACATGATGTACTATCAAGGAGTACAAGGGAGAGAGAGGGGAAAAGCAAAAAGTGAGGGAAAAGTGAATTTTACCTTTATTCTCTTTTATGTGTACCTCCCATTTCTAAAGTAAGGACTTCCCTTGTGTCTAATTTTTGACAAATGGCTGCATGGTTGTGTTCTAAATGATATTGGGCAACAATGTGTGGCATTGGTTTGAAATTTGGAGAGGTTTTGTGAAATTTCAAATAGTGGAGGGAATCTAGAATTTGTTTCAAGGTGGCATCTTGGCTTGACTAAATAGAGCAATGGTCAAAGCTTTGGTCAAAGTGGTCAACACGAAAAATGTTTATCTTCATGAGGTCTTGGATGAGGTGCAAAGAGTTGGCAGGGTTTGGTTTAAGAATCTCTCAATAAAAGGGCTCAAAGTGGGTAAGATATTAAAAATGGCACAAGTGACCATCATCACATGCATTTTGAAATTTTCATTTCTTTGATTTTTGATTTGATTTTTCTTGACCCAATTGATGTTGTTGAGTGTTGAAATGGTATAGAGGAGTGATCCAACCATTCACATCAAGTCTTAGGGTCAAACCTCAAATTCCTATTTTTGGGCATTTCCTCTCATATGCCTTTATGGATATTTTTATTTTCTTTTTATTTTCTTGTGTTTCACCTTGGATTTGATTTTCTAAGTACTAGATAGGGTTTATTAATGTTTTCAAATCATTGGCACAAGGTGGAATGTCTTAGGTTAGAGCTTTGCAAAAATAGCCATAGCCTCATATGTGAAGCTAATTGCATTTTCTCTTTTTCTTATTGGTTTCTGTTTGATTTAAATGATCATGGTTTAGGGTTTAGTGGGGTCTAACCATGGTTCAAAATCATGTGGTAAAGTAACTAGGGCCAAGGTCAAGATTTGCATACTAGGGCTTTATGCCCACATATGTCTTTTTTATTTTATTTTAGTTTCATCATATTTGATCCTATTTGGTTTTGAGAAGGTTAGGGTTTAGGGTTTTGGAAATATGTTCAATGCAATGAATAAGTAATCATGGCAATAACACAAGGATTAGGTATGAGCACTAAGCATAGCACATGATATAATAAAAGTTTTTGTTGGTTCTCATTTTTGAAAAAAAGGAAATTCATTTTCTTCTTTGTTTAAAAATTTGGGATGTTACAGCTCACTTCCTAAAAATAAATACATGCGTATCTACACAAAGTTGAAGCATGTTTTATCAGACAAAGGGGATTACACTAGTACAGATCAGACCTTTTAAGGCAGCCTATGGCATACCGAAGACCTTTTCTATGTGTTGTGCAGTACAACGCCGACCCTCCTAAAAAGCCAACAATCTTCCTAGGCTCAACCAGCCCGCCGCGCAAAAACATATCACACGAAAAATATATGAGGATCGTGTGTGACTTTTCGCAAACGTTTTCGACAGGAAGAACCATCACCGTATATCTGCAAGTTCGCACACGTTAAACTGATGTAAATCATTTGTATGTATTTACCTACGATTTATTCTTGTGTCACTTTTTCTGACAGCTATCTCAAATGATTTTTGTACTTTGCTCATGCTTAGGGTTTTTCCTCATATATATTTTTGTTCAAATTGGTTCAAAATCAATTTTCAAATATATTGGGGGAGAAGGATGTTATAATTTTGTACTAATATTTAAGTAATTTCAGAGACTAAATAATTATTAATAAGTACTTCTTTGGCACACGATTATTTCCTTAAGTACTTGTGTGTGACAGATGGAAACGCACACCGCATCTTGCATTTAAGCGGAGAATGGATCTGAAAAACCCTTACTGAACCTGTTTTATCTCATTAATACAGATCTGGCTTTTAAAACCTCCCATGGCACACTCAAGCCCTTTTTCGTGCGATGTAGAACAACGGTAACACCCAATAATTTGAACTGTGTGCTCGCGGTCTGGGCAATCCCATGTGCAGGTACAATGCACACACAAGTGCTTTCTAGACCGTAACATTAACTTCACACATAGCTAGTTTCAGAATAAGCGCCAGCGTAAACACCCACCATCGCAAACGGTTTGTAGGTGGTCCACTGTTTGTAAATCTTCTGTGACATAATGCGCCCATCTTGTTTTCTTCCCCCCATCCAAACGGTAATAAGTAAAAAAGTCGTGTGTAGAACTTTCCCAAGTAGCTCCTTTGCTTTCCTCTCGTGTGCCACATACACGTCGCGCATGACTCCGCTTCCTCGCAGTCATGCTACATATATCGCTTTGACGCCGCCCTCTTGGCACACACCACCAATACAGTAGACACACAACACTTTGACGTGGTTCGGAGCAAGAAGAGCGCTCGCCTTTCTTGCGTCTAGCAGTGCCCACCGGCGCACCCATCGCCATGTTGAGCAGGCACCTCCGGTTACGGAGGAGGGAGAATCATCTCTGGTCATGGATGATGAGAAATCCCTTCCGCGGACCAACCTGCAAGCTATATCCTCGTACTCCGGGTGGTCCTCGGACGATGATGAAGGCGCAAGGAATTTGGCGGATGACGAAGACGCGGCGACTACGACGGAGGAAGACGAATCGCTACATCTCGAATGATGGGAGCTGGCTAAGATGCAGTACGAGGAGGAGGAGGAGGAGGAGGAGGAGGAGGAGGAGGAGGAGGAGGAGATGCTCGGGAAGCGGGAGGTGCTCCTAGTTTCCTTCGCGTACAAAAGCGACGAAGTCAAAGGTCGAAACATAGATGAATGGCAATGTCTTTGCTGCCAACCAAGCAGCGGCCTCTAAGTCCGGTGTAAAGGTAAGCTTGTCCACCGACAACGATGATACCATCGGCATCTCTGGTGACCAGGAGATTTAGGACCTATATATATTTGTAGTTAAACTAGTACACTGCAGCACAAATTTGCATATTTATTTTATCAGGGGACAACCATATAAAGTAGATAAAAAGAACCACGGCAAATTAATAGCTTTAAGACACATTGTCTCCTTTAGCCAGTTTAATGCCACTAAAATCTTGAGAGGAAACTGAATACTTAGGGCCAAAATTAAAATATGCACAGATGCTATACGACCTAGCTGTAGAGAAACTGTGAACATAACGTACGTCCAACGCGGATTAGCGTTGCCTGCCAAAATAAGCTCTACCAACAGAAGGTTAAGGTGTTATTTTTCAGATTGGAATTGGAGTTACTTTTGAGGGGTAATAGATATAGATTCGTTGGATAAATGAAAAAAGGGAAATTAATACAAATTCACATCAAGCTTTATATAGAGTCAAAAACAAAATACAAAAAAATAATTTTAATAAAAGCAGTCTAAATGCTATTTAGAAACATCACTTTGTATTGGGAAATTATCCATCAGTAGAACTGCAATGGTTTGCACCTTCAGATAAAGCATTCTCTGAACTACGAACAAAAAAACTTCAAAAGGTCTGGTAATTTTGGGAAGACAGATGTAGAATTTAAACTTGTATGTTATGTACGTTAACAATTCCAGGAATTATAATTTTGAGGTTACATTGATGAGCAAACGAATAATAGTTTGCTTTAGTAACCTAGATGAAAATGTAATTCTAATGTCTTTATAATCTCATTGTTCACACCTGTAATATATATATTTTTAAACGGAGGCAATTTTTTTGCCTTATTCATTAATTAAGTAGAAGGTGCCGAGTTTTTAGTAGAAAATCGGACGAAAACCTAACACCTGTAATATATTAATTATATTTATCACCTAGTGACCTTGTATCATTAAGTCTTATTTTACCAAGCTTGTGTGACACATCAAACACATCGTGAAGCATGGCTCTGCATCTCACATAAACAAATCAATTCATTTTGCAATATATCATTGTCCACCAAGAGAATAACATGTGATGTAAGAGCTAGAAAATATAAACAAAATAGTTAGCGTAAATTCATAACAACATTGGAAGATAACTTGCTATATTAGAGGAAATAGATGATAAGAAAAGCAAGCTACGTATCACTAATTACTGTTGACAATTTCTACGACAAACATAATGATATGAGAACAATTAGAACAGATTGGGTGTTGCATGTGGTTCGAAAATATGTGTGCATGATATTTAAATAATTTAAGGAGCTTCAGATTTTAGAATAATTAAAGATTATACTCTTGGAATGAATAAATATAAAGAGAAACATGTACCAAATTCAAACTGTAGGTCGAGTAGCTTTTCTACTTTTGAAACATGGCCACGGCACACGGTAGAGGATCCTTGATCTTCAGCTTCAATTAATTTGGTAACAAATTGAAAACAATATGTTATATCATGTAAAGCGGATATCATGCAACAGAATTGCCTGCATCAATTAATACATACGTATATATTTTCAATCTTGATACAGTGTTCCTTTTGTGGGTTTCATATAAAGAGTTCACGCATTGGATGCAAAGGTACACCCATATAGACATAAAACTGCGAGGATTATACATGAATTGGGGTTTTCTTTGATCACGCAATCGACATGACTGCAATTCTTCTTCTTCTCATGATCAATGAATGTAACTGGGTGCCTGCAGTTGGTTTTCGTGATGTGCATTAGGCCGCTTTAACACTGACTTGAAGTGGGAGGCCAATTGACAATGTAACTCAAAAACGTGCATGCGGACTCGCTTACCTTAGCAGGGCGAGAACACATGAAATAGCTCAACCTGAAACTGACATGATCTGCATATTGAAAGATTTGTGAGAGGGCTGGTAGAAGTATTAATTCATATGTACTAAGAAATTCTGCATGCAAAAGCCAATATATTGGCCACATCATTACCATTCCATTGCAGTCCTTTCTTAAATTACCATCATACAGATCAATCTTCCTGGAATATTTTTTTCTAAGAGAGAATATATATTACACTGCCCATGATATCAGCCACAGGCATGTGAAAAAATATGTTGATTCCAACAGTTAGAACTTCTAACCGTTTAAGTCCATTAGTACTCTCACCTATTAGTCAACAACAACAGTGAAATCAAACTTTCCAGCTCTAACATCTAAGAAAGAATACGAATCATCAGATCAAACCTCGCCACAGGCCGACATATTTCATTCAAACTATTCCAGATTTTATCTGAATAAAGAAAAAACACAAAGTGAGCTGAAAAATTCAGATAGAGGAAACAAAGTATTGACATCTCACTCCAAGGGAACATCACGCGAATCATCTCATAGCTATATCGCCGGTGATTGATCTGCAGCTGTGCGCCCATGATATGCCGGGGAAATACAGGGCAGATGTGCTGAAGCGAAGAATCCATGAAGGAGGATGGAAGCTCGACGATGCTCGCGATGCTGGCATGCTCCTTGAGAAGGAGACGTTGCACGCGCCGTGGTAGCGTGCGGAGGAACATGGAAAGATGAAGATGTAGAGACGGCAGAGGAAACTGGAAGTCTGCGCTCGTGTTTTCCTGCATGATTGAACGATGCATAGCATATGGTGAGATCCCATGAATAATAAGAGAAAGATCTTGCTGGCAACCTAATTAACACATGCATGAACTTAGAGAAATCGATTGAGTGCAGACTTGCGGCGCCGGGCAACCGGAGCACCAACGTCCTCCATTGATTTCAGCTGTGGATTGCATGCGTAGGTCTATTCCTGATTTCGTGATGGATAGGCGGCTGAGTTTGGGAAAGGGAGATGCGTTTGCTAGGAGGCAGACCAGGACGTGGAGACCAAAGAGGATACGGCTACGTAAAAAATTATTTAACGCAGCAATTGGATCTGCAGAGTCATTTAAGAATCTAATGGTCATAATTATATCCTTAAACTGCATCTGACGGTTGACATTCTTGTTTGCTAGGATTAAACGTGGAAGCTCCTAGAGAGTCTCCAATTAGTAAATATAAGATATCACTAGTGGAAAAGAGGCCTTTCGTCCCACCCTTTAGTCCCCGTTTTGAACCAAACCGGGACCAATAGGGGGTATTGGTCCCGGTCCATCATGAAAACCCTTTAGTCCCGGTTCGTTTGGACCCTTTAGTCCCGGTTGGTAATACAAACCGGGACTAAAGGGTGGTCTATGGGGCAAAACCCTTTAGTCCCGGTTCGTATTACCAACCGGGACTAAAGGTCTATCCTTTAGTCCCGGTTCGTATTACGAACCGGGACTAAAGGGTTTTGCCTCCCCATGCACCTCCACCCCCCCCCCGTGGATCGCCTTTTTTAACACTGTAATATAGAAAAGAAAATGATACAAAATTCAAAAAATAAATTTTTTTCGGATTCTTCTATGTTATGCAACCTACTATTAGGGAAAATTAACAAATTTGAATTTTCACTTATTTTGCAAAAATGTTTTGAAAAATTGTAAAACTGCAATAACTTTTGCGTACGACGTCGAAAAAAAACGTATAATATATCAAAAAAATCCTGGAAAAAAGTTACATCCGAATTCACCAGGGTTTACCCGGTTAGCCAATTATTAGATTCTCAAAATTCCAAATGAAAATATGAAAGCAGGAAGATTTTAGTTTTTGCCAGAAATTCGGAATTTTATTTTTTAAATTTTTTTAAAATAATAATTACATCATGCATAAAGATTACTATTACTTAACCATAAAGTTAGCCAATTTTTTAGATTTTCAAATTTTCAAGTTTGGCAAAAAAATATTAAAAAATAATAAATTAAGAAAAACAATTATAATACAGATTTAAAAATTATAATTATAATACCATTACCACAACATGTACGTTATTAGTTTTGTTTATTAAAATAATTATTTGGAATTCGAATAATAAATAAGTGTGACATCGACCAACATGTTAATAGGATTGATATGATACTAGTATCACAACATGCGCGCGAAGCACTTGGAAGCGGGATGGGAAAGGAACTTGGAAGTTAAGCGTGCTAGTGTCTGGAGTAGTGGGAGGATGGGTGACCGAGCGGGAAGTTGGACCACGAGTAAGTAATTTGACTAGAGATTAAGGGTAGTTAGAGATTAAGTGGAGTTAGAAACTAAACTAGTTAAATAACTGAAATACTAGAAATTCTGAAAAAATAGGAAAAAAAGAGGAGCGAAAAATAATTGGGAACCAAATAGATAAAAAAAATAACGAAATAACCTTTAGTCCCGGTTCGTGTTACAAACCGGGACTAAAGGGTTTTTTCTCGACGCGCGCCAGCAGCCCACGTAGTGGGACCTTTAGTCCCGGTTTGTTTTACAACCGGGACTAAAGGGGGGGACCTTTAATCCCGCCTAATTGGTCCCGGTTTGGAAACCGGGACTAAAGGCCCAAATGAACCGGGCCTATAGCCCCGTTTTCCACTAGTGTATAAGATGTTTGGGCTGTCATTTTCTTGTCCTTTAATTTCCATATTTATACATATTGAGAAGATAAGTGAAGGACATCGATAGTTTTAATATCAACCACACTTTTGAATAGGAAAAACGTATTGCAAAACTGTAAAGCAAACATTTTGAGTAATAAACATGGCCCACAGTTTATGAGTTAAAATCCATATGTGATGGTACGTATCAAACACGGATTCAGCTTTGTTTCACAAACATCGAGTCTATGAAAAATCATTTGTGAATATTTTGGTCGTGAAATATTCCCATAGGTTCATCATTTTCATTCGAAATGCAAACTCAAAATCATATAAATCCTTGCCCATAAAATGTATTGCTCACTCTTCCCGCAGCCGGCCTCCCGGCATCTGCACCGTGCCTCCTTGCGAATCAACTATAGGTTGCATCGACATGGCACTGTCAGATGCGGAGAAGGGTCATTCCTCACAGCATAGTAGTGCTGGGGGAGCATCATCGACCTCACAGGTTCTGACTCGGAGGATGAGCACGCTCTAGAGCAGGAGGAGCTGGCAATGATGCAGGAGGAGGACTTGGAGGAGCAGATGGTGGTGGAGGAGTCCATCGTGTCGGCTCGCCGTGAGGAAGAAGTCCAATAATGCATGGTGAGGACTCCTTCGAGACTCTCCTCAAGGATCGGCTGCGTGCATGGCTACGCACAAAGAAGAACGGTAAGAAGGTTGTTCACGCAGTGGATATTCCGTGGTTTCCCGACGACGAACTTTTGGAGCTGTGGATGACCATGTTGGCAAGGCGTAGGGACGCTAGGGAATCATAAGCACTAGGGGAAAAAGTCTCACTGCCGTGCGCGCCTCTTTGCCGTGTGCCTTCGTGACCCTTTGCCGTGTGCCTCGCGCACGGCAATGACTGCTTTGCCGTGCAGCAGCGGAACGACGCACGGCAAACAAAAGGCGCACGGCAAAGATACAGCTCGGCGCTCGGCAAAGCAGCCTCGCACGGTAAAGTAGCCAGATGGCGCACGGCAAAGTAACGCCCCACGGCAAAGAGGCCACGAAGGCGCACGGCAAAGATGCAGGCACGGCAACGACGGCTTTGACGTGCAGGCCACCCCTTTGCCATGCGTGTTTGCACGGCACAGAGTACAATTTTATTTCTTTTCCTTATTTTGTATTTATATTTATATTAATACTTATATTTGCTGTAAAATTAGTTTTTACTTTTTGTAGACTATTTGTTAGTGTTACTTAATACAATCTGTATACCGATAAAACAAATAATCTACATCTTCATCGACCCCTCCCCCAACATATCAGAGTTTCGGAGCAAATTAATGGGGGTTCGGTGTCTGCTAAGTGTTATCGCCCACACTTATTTGGTGCAATTTCTTGCAGCTTTACACCTTACACGACACTTCCAAACATATTCTAGGTCTACATGCAAGTTTGGCTGGGATTCAAGTGCTCCGGAGGTCTCCCCCCCCCCAAACAGCGGTCTATATATGGGCCTCGGGGGGTCTACCCCCCTAGATTTCTCCGTGCGAGGTTCCACCAATGTACTTTTTGATAGGTTTAGTTTTCTTTAGGCCATATACACATGCAAAGCTAGGTTTGGCACACTTTGGCACATTATATCCACCGGTATACCCGCAGCGGGACACTTCAGCCTACAAGTCGAGGAATCTTCCAAGTGTTATCGCCCGAAAGAGAGGAATGTCACACATGGGAGCTATGCCTTGCACCATTTGGTGAATCACACCTTCCAACACACTTTCACACATATCCTAGGTCCACTTGCAAGTTTTGGTGGCATTCCGGTGCTCCGGCGGTCATTCCCCCCGAAAACGGCGGTCTGCGTGCCTCGGGGGGTCTACACCCCTAGATTTCTCCGTCCGAGGTTGCACCAATGTACTTTTTGATAGGTTTAGTTTTGTTTAGGCCATATACAAATGGAAAGATAGGTTTGGCACACTTTGGCACATTATAGCCACCGGTATACCCGCAGCGGGACACTTCAGCCTACAAGTCGAGGAATCTTCCAAGTGTTATCGCCTGAAAGAGAGGAATGTCACACATGGGAGCTATGACTTGCACCATTTGGTGAATCACACCTTCCAACACACTTTCACACATATCCTAGGTCCACTTGCAAGTTTTGGTGGCATTCCGGTGCTCCGGCGGTCATTCCCCCCGAAAACGGCGGTCTGCGTGCGTCGGGGGGTCTATGACAAAGGATTAACTTGTCAATGCCTACAGATTGTAGACTAGGGTTTTGCTAGAAGTAGAGGGCAAGTAGATCTCGAAGGTTTAGGCGAAAAGTACTCGGCGATTAAGAAAACTAGGGTTATGTTGACAGTAGATTCGATCCTTTCTTTGTCCCTCGACTCCCCCTTATATAGGAGGCGGAGCCGAGGGTTTCGTTTTGTACAAGTTACAGAGTCCGGGATGGTTTCTAACTCATCCCGCCAGATTTACAAATAACACTTCCTATTACAACTCTAGCTTTCCTTAATGTATCTTGGACTCCCGAATCTTCTTATTCTTCGGATAATGGGCCTTCAGTAAACTCCGGGTACCATCTTCGGCGGGCCCATCTCGGGATGCCTATGTCGATAGCTCCCGAGATTTTGCTTGAATCGTAGAGTCAAGGAAAATCTCGACTGCTTATATTTATTCGAGAGCTTTTATTTATGCTTCTTCGCATAAAATTCTATATTGTACAGGGATAATGGTAGTTGGGGCTAGTTCATCTGACGGATCAGGTACTAGTTAACTGCTCTAGTGGCAATCCGCAAAAACCTACTTCAAGATCACGTCCCCGGACATGATCCCGGGATACCGGTGTAAACTTCGACGAGTGCCGCTTAAGGTCTTACCATTCTGTCGAGTCCCGGTCAAATTTATCGGGTACCTAACGCGTCCGTTAGGATTTTTCTTCGTATCCGTTGATACGGATAAAAGTAGCGAGAGCGCAGTCTTTGGCGATGCCACGCCCGACGAACGGATACGGGGTCTTACCTTCGCAAATTTGCGGCATTCAGAAATTGATCGCAACTTTGGCGTTCGAGAATATATTGTCGAGTGCTTTTCGCCTTTGGAATAGCACATTTTATCGAGTCATATTTGATGACTTTATTTTGTCTTCCGATGGGAGTATATGTAGAGTTATCTCGTGTAACTCGGAATATACTCACTTCTGTTTCTCTATTTTTGAAAAAATTCATCGGGCACGCGAACAGCGTTCCCGATGGGAGTAGCCCCCGAGGCTACAGCCAAGAACTTGTGCTTGGGTGTAGGCTCCACATATTAGTATCCTTTGCCGCTATATTTACGACCCTTCTCGATTTTTTATATTTATCGGGTGCGCGACCAGCGCTCCCGATGGGAGTAGCCCCCGAGGCTATGAACAAATTCTTGGATTTGATCATAGGCTCTCGCCATTTCTATATTGTCATACTCGAAATTTTCTATTTTTCCAAAGTAGCCCCCGAGCATTTGGGCAAAAACTTGTATTTGATCAAAGGCTCCAAGAGTATTCGAATGTTTTACCCTGTCGCCATTCTCTTTTTATTTTTCTTGTCGACATATTTTCCTTTGTCAAATTCTCTTCATCTCTGTCAATAATTGGGATTTTTTCTGCCTTGTGGGTCCATTGTTCCCACCACGTTGACACGTCGTGCAAGTGGGGGACACACGTCCTCCGCTTTTCCTGGCGCACGTACGGTAACGCCTGTTCCATTCCTTCTTCGTAAAAATACCTTTTTACCCTTGTATCTGCGAGATCCTTTTTCACCACACGATTTCTTCATCCAACGGTGCACTGCTTCGCCCGAACCCTATATAAACCTTTCTTCAACCTCGGTCCAGTCCTTCGCTTGCGCCGCACATCTGTTCCCCTCTGCAAAAACTTCCCTTGCGCCCAATTCTGTTTGATCTTCCGCACGCTCAAGCATTGCTTTGTCCATTGCTGTTGATGCCACCACGCATGCGACTTACGCGCCACAGCACTCCAGAATCCGCAATGGCCGCCGAAGATCTTGACTGGGAGAGATCTAAAATCTCCAACCAAGACCTCAACCTGATGAAGAAGCTTGGCCTGATGAAGAAAGATGACGCCATCCGCTTTCCCAGCGAAGAAAGCTACCCCAACCCTCCAATGGAGTACCGGGTTAGTTTCGTTGATCACCTCATCCGCGGCCTTTCTGCCCCTATTCACGATTTCCTCCGCGGCCTTCTCTTTGTTTATGGGATTCAACTACACCAGTTGACCCCCAATTCCATCCTCCATATTTCCATTTTCATCACGCTGTGCGAATGTTTCCTTGGAGTCCCTCCCAATTGGGCTCTTTGGAAACGCATTTTCCTTCTTCGTCGCAATGCCTCTCGCAACGCCACTTATAACATAGGCGGCGTTGTTATTTGTGTCCGAACTGATGTTGAATACTTCGACGTCAAATTTCCCGATTCTGTCCAAGGGTGGCGCAAAAAGTGGCTCTACATTCACGAAGAAAGTGCCAACTCTGTGGAGCACAACATAGTCCCCTTCGACGGAAATGCCAAAATTCAACGCCGCCGCTCCTGGGATGCTGAAGCTTCCGAAGAAGAGAAAAAGGCGACAGAAGCACTTATGTCTCGTATTCGTCAGCTTCAAAATACTCGAGGCGAAGAGCTATCTGGTGTTCAAATCACTGCCTACTTTCTTAGAATTAGGGTGCAGCATCTTCAGGCTCGCAAAAATCCCCTTTGGACATATACTGGTGGAAACGACGCCAATAGGCTCTCCAGTGATCTTTCTGCAAAGGACTTGGAGAAGCTAATTCGAAGAATTTCTCGTTTAAACAAGAAAGATCCTGTTCCTTCCTCCTGCCGCGTGGTACCATACAGCTCCACCAATCCTCTCCCCGAGGTATTTTTGTCTTCTCGATTTTTATCTTGTTTCCAAATGTTTCCTGCATCTCACTGTATTGATATCTCGCTATTTTTTCTTTTATCGCTATTTTTGCAGAACCATCCTACTATGTCTTCTCTTCCTCCCCTTCCTGAGGATGGAGAAGTCGAAGAACAAGCTATCGTTGCCGAAGACAATCAAGGTTCTTCTCTTCATGAAAGTGAAGTCGCAGGTTCTCACAAATCTGCGGCTTCCCATGAAAAGGAAATTGAATCTGAAGCCAGCGAGTCGACGCAATCCCTTCCTCCTGCTGTTTCCCCAAAGAACAAAAGGAAAAGGGATGACGCCGAAGCTTCCGGCACCTCCAAACCCGAAAAAACTGTTCCTTCTCAGCCGGGGTCGGCTTATGATCCATACCTCGAAACTCTTATCAGTTCGTAAGTACCATCTTCCTGTTTTGTTTTGCTTTGAAGATTTTTTGTCTATCTTGCCTTTATACTGTCGACTTGTACTCGTAGTGATGATGAAGTGTTACCAACTGTTGATGTGGCTACTCGAACGAGTACGTCACATACATTAGTCGCCTCGGAAACGCCAGTCGAAGGGGAAGAAACGTCGCCTCCTCGACAAAATGTCGACACCTCGACTCCTCCGACAAGCCCCCGTGCCTCTTCACCGAAAAGGGCAAGGACGGAGATTATCGCGGAACCTACTCTCCAATTGAGTAGCTCCTCGAACCTTCTCATGGAAGATGTAAGCTCTCCACTTTTTTGTCATTGTTTATGTTTTCTCTGCTTACTTCTGTATCATTATATTTTTCTCATACCCCCATTTTCTCTTTGTCCTCTTTTTTGAACAGCCTATGATCAAGGATCTTCTCCGCATCGGTGCCCAATTTGTTGGGTACCGTGAATATGCTAATAAAACTGAAGGTAATGCTTTACTCCTTTTGCTTCTGCCCTTTTGCTCCTCTGTTGTCGAAGTTTTTAACTATATTTTCTTCCTTGCCAGAAAAACTGGCGGAAGCCAATGAGCGTGCCAACACACTTGCTCAACAATTAGAGCAAAGTGAACAGGCTCGCAAAAAGGCTGAGTCAGATGCTGTTGGTGCTCGTGCAGAGGCTGATAAGGCCAAGTCTGATGCTGCTGGTGTCGAAGATCTCCGGAAGAGACTTCATGATGCCGAAACTTCGCTGAGTGAACATATAACCGCTCAATCTGCTCGCGAAGAGGCGATCCTTAAACGCTTAAAGACACAAAGTCGCCGCTTCGTCGGTAAGTATCACTTATCATTTTTTGTATTTCCTTTTCTGTGTTTGTTTGTTGCTCAATAAGTTTCTTTTTTGACAGCTAAAACAGCTCAAGAGTTTCAACTTGAAGAACCCGTCAATGATCCTCTTCTTGACGCCCTGTCATTTCTCGAGGTTCATGGATCAGAGGCACGCGAAGGCATTGATCAGGCCAAAGCAGGGTTGTCGCGGCTTTTTCCTTATTTTTTCCCAAAGAAAGAGGAACCCGCAACTTTCCTTGATCTCGCCAAGAGCTTCAATTCAGCAGAAGCGATTGTGAAGCCGATATCTTGCCCCGACCAATTTAAGTATTCGACTGTTGGTGGAGGCATCTTCTCTGCCATGAAAACTTGTCGAGATATTACCTTCTGCGCCCTGTTGGATGGCCTAGCTTTCTGAATCATCGAGACCACACCGTTAGGGGGTCAACATATGGAGGTGGATGTGGTGCTGCCGCAATTCTAAGCTGGTGTCGATTTTCTTCGGTAATTGCGGGAGGAGGTGGGAGGTGAATCTCACTCCTTGGCTCCCGAGGATTTCTGTTATTTGCTTGAGCGTTTGCAATTCCTGCGGCTCGCAGCATTGCCTGAAAATTGCGGCGAGTCTTTACGTAGATGTCCTGATCGCCTCTTTCCATTGTTGTCGAGGTAAAAGTGCATTTGACACGGACCGTTCATCATTTCCTCGGGAGACACATAGGGTCTTTGAATCCTTGGTCCGCTATTTTGTCTGTTGCCGCGAAAATCACCTCTATTGTCGCCTTGTTGCTCGTTGCTCCTTTGATAATCATCTCGACTATTTCCTCCAGGATTTCCTCGAAAACCAGCCGATATGTGGCCGGGAGCATCGTTGTTGTAGAACTGGCGAGAAAATCGCCTTCTATTTTGATAATTTCGACCACGATCTTCCTCTGGCGACCTGTGTCGCTTGTTGTATATTGCGTCTTCTCCATCTGCCCACTTATTAGCGATTTCCATCAACGCTGAGATTGTCTTGGGATTAGTTCTCCCCAAGTCCTCGACGAAATCTGCTCGTCGGATTCCTGCCACGAACGCATCTATTGCCCTCTCGTCAGATATGTCTTCTGCCGAGTTCTTGATAATGTTCCACCGCTGTATATATTTTCTCATCGACTCGTCATGTTTTTGTCGACACGCCCGTAATTCTTCCAACGACGCAGGTTTCTTGCAGGTGGATCGGAAGTTTTTCACGAAGATGTCCTCAAAGGTTTCCCAGCTGTCGATGGAGTTCAAGGGGAGTTTCTTTATCCAAGATCTTGCGGCACCACTCGGGTGAACTTGGATACTTTGCATAGCTGTTGCTCCGGTTCCTCCTATCGGTTTTACCATCTCGAGATAATCCACGAGCCAATCCTCGGGATCTTGCGAGCCGTCGAACTTCTTGAAATTCTCGGGTAACTTGAACCCTTTTGGGACTCGAGTTTTTCGCACTCTTCTCGTAAAGCATGGGAGCCCACACATATCTTCGTCGGCAAGCTGCGGCGAGTGCCGACGCTCCCTTCTTTCTTGTCGCGCTCTGTCCGCTCTTACTTGGACTGCTGTATCTCTTGCTCCACTTGCTCTTGGTGGGTCTTGAACTGCTGCGGTGGGTCGTGGACTATTTTGTGCAGGATTTTCTTCGGGAGGCGTTGTTGAAAACGCTGTTCCCATAACCCCTACTCCAGCCATTGCCATATTGAACAATGGTTCTCTCGGGTCCCCAGGAGGTGGTCTGGACGCCAAGATGTATGCTTGTGTTGCCATGTATCCTGCTTCTGGCGTTTTTGGGATGATATTTCCTCTTTCGTCGATCGACATAAAGGACATGTCGAGATTTTGGATTATGTTTCCTCTTTACGCTCAGGTATGTTTTGCGAGTCGAGACATTGCTCTCCTCCGAGCTTCTCCGTGACTATCTCCTGTATTTCCTGAAAGGCGACTTAAATCTGCTCGGCGTACGCTTGATGCGAAGGCTGCTTCCTTTCTTCTATTCGGGGATGCTTGTTTGTTTTTCCAATTCTCTCGCTAACTCGAGCAAGTCTATATTGATATGCTTGAAGTTCTTGTGCGATAGCGAGTGGTGGTCATAGGTTCTGAACCGTCCATGGCTCTCGCAGCCCTATCCCACGCTTCTTGCGGGAGCTGTACTCTTGCGCGAGTTGTAGATCCAGGATATTTGGTGCCTAAACCATGTCTAAGATCAGCGGGATCGACGTATGGATTTCCCAATTCGTCGAAAGCCTCTGATGTTTGCGGGTCTGAGGTGCCTGCCCCTTCTACCACATAGATCTGATGATATTTTGCGCATTGATTTTTGTCGGGATTGGTGACACCATCATATAGAGTGGTGAAGACCTTTCCGAAGGCGACGGACTTGTCGATGAAGTTGAAGTCTGTCGACGCTGTCGGAGTCGCTGCTTATAAAGGAGTCCGCAGACGACTCGAAGGATGTGTTGCTGAAGATCTTGGCGAGCTTTCCGCTTGCCTTGTTGTCGACGAAGTATGTCGACGAAAACTCCTCGTTACTCAACAAAAAGTTGGAGTCGACCGCTAAAAATCCCGGCGAGATCGGAACTTCGAGACGGTAGGATCCTTCCTTGTTGACGCCAAATCGGAATTCTCCGAACGTCATGACGATGGGCTCCTCCAGATAGGCACATGCATCCATACGGGAGGGCGGGTGAGGAATAAAATTGAATAGGTCAGTTTTTCCCTTGTTACCTCGATCCATCGCGTTGCTTGCTATTGACGATGTCGAAGATCTTGAACGTGCCATCGAGATCAGATCCTTGCAGCCTCTAATTCCCACAGACGGCGCCAATTGACAAAGGATTAACTTGTCAATGCCTACAGATTGTAGACTAGGGTTTTGCTAGAAGTAGAGGGCAAGTAGATCTCGAAGGTTTAGGCGAAAATTACTCGGCGATTAAGAAAACTAGGGTTATGTTGACAGTAGATTCGATCCTTTCTTTGTCCCTCGACTCCCCCTTATATAGGAGGCGGAGCCGAGGGTTTCGTTTTGTACAAGTTACAGAGTCCGGGACGGTTTCTAACTCATCCCGCCAGATTTACAAATAACACTTCCTATTACAACTCTAGCTTTCCTTAATGTATCTTGGACTCCCGAATCTTCTTATTCTTCGGATAATGGGCCTTCAGTAAACTCCGGGTACCATCTTCGGCAGGCCCATCTGGGATGCCTATGTCAGTCTACCCCCCTAGATTTCACCGCGCGAGGTTCCACCAACATACTTTTTGATAGGTTTAGTTTTGTTTAGTCCATAAACACATGGAAAGCTAGGTTTGGCACAATTCGGCACATTATAGCCACCGGTATACCCGCAGCGGGACACTTCAGCCTACAAGTCGAGGAATCTTCCAAGTGTTATCGCCCGAAAGAGAGGAATATCACACATGGGAGCTATGACTTGCACCATTTGGTGAATCACACCTTCCAACACACTTTCACACATATCCTAGGTCCACTTGCAAGTTTTGGTGGCATTCCGGTGCTCCGGCGGTCATTCCCCCCGAAAACGGCGGTCTGCGTGCCTCGCGGGGTCTACCCCCTAGATTTCTCCATGCGAGGTTCCACCAATGTACTTTTTGATAGGTTTAGTTTTGTTTAGTCCATATACACATGGAAAGCTAGGTTTGGCACACTTTGGCACATTATAGCCACTGGTATACCCGCAGCGGGACACTTCAGCCTACAAGTCGAGGAATCTTCCAAGTGTTATCGCCCGAAAGAGAGGAATATCACACATGGGAGCTATGACTTGCACCATTTGGTGAATCACACCTTCCAACACACTTTCACACATATCCTAGGTCCACTTGCAAGTTTTGGTGGCATTCCGGTGCTCCGGCGGTCATTCCCCCCGAAAACGGCGGTCTGCGTGCCTCGGGGGGGCTACCCTCCTAGATTTCTCCGTGCGAGGTTCCACCACTGTACTTTTTTATAGGTTTAGTTTTGTTTAGGCCATATACACATGGAAAGCTAGGTTTGGCACACTTTGGCACATTATAGCCACCGGTATACCCGCAGCGGGACACTTCAGCCTACAAGTCGAGGAATCTTCCAAGTGTTATCGCCTGAAAGAGAGAAATGTCACACATGGGAGCTATGCCTTGCACCATTTGGTGAATCACACCTTCCAACACACTTTCACACATATCCTAGGTCCACTTGCAAGTTTTGGTGGCATTCCGGTGCTCCGGCGGTCATTCCCCCCGAAAATGGCGGTCTGCGTGCCTCGGGGGGTCTACCCCCTAGATTTCACCGCGCGAGGTTGCACCAACATACTTTTTGATAGGTTTCGTTTTGTTTAGTCCATAGACACATGGAAAGCTAGGTTTGGCACACTTTGGCACATTATAGCCACCGGTATACCCGCAGCAGGACACTTCACCTACAAGTCGAGGAATCTTCCAAGTGTTATCGCTCTGAAAGAGAGGAATGTCACACATGGGAGCTATGCCTTGCACCATTTGGTGAATCACACCTTCCAACACACTTTCACACATATCCTAGGTCCACTTGCAAGTTTTGGTGGCATTCCGGTGCTCCGGCGGTCATTCCCCCCGAAAACGGCGGTCTGCGTGCCTCGGGGGGTCTACCCCCCTAGATTTCACCGCGCGAGGTTCCACCAACATACTTTTTGATAGGTTTAGTTTTGTTTAGTCCATAGACACATGGAAAGCTAGGTTTGGCACACTTTGGCACATTATAGCCACCGGTATACCCGCTGAGCAGGACACTTCGACCTACAAGTCGAGGAATCTTCCAAGTGTTATCGCTCTGAAAGAGAGGAATGTCACACATGGGAGCTATGCCTTGCACCATTTGGTGAATCACACCTTCCAACACACTTTCACACATATCCTAGGTCCACTTGCAAGTTTTGGTGGCATTCCGGTGCTCCGGCGGTCATTCCCCCCGAAAACGGCGGTCTGCGTGCCTCGGGGGGTCTACCCCCCTAGATTTCTCCGTGCGAGGTTGCACCAATGTACTTTTTGATAGGTTTAGTTTTGTTTAGGCCATATACAAATGGAAAGATAGGTTTGGCACACTTTGGCACATTATAGCCACCGGTATACCCGCAGCGGGACACTTCAGCCTACAAGTCGAGGAATCTTCCAAGTGTGTTATCGCCTGAAAGAGAGGAATGTCACACATGGGAGCTATGACTTGCACCATTTGGTGAATCACACCTTCCAACACACTTTCACACATATCCTAGGTCCACTTGCAAGTTTTGGTGGCATTCCGGTGCTCCGGCGGTCATTCCCCCCGAAAACGGCGGTCTGCGTGCGTCGGGGGGTCTACCCCCTAGATTTCACCGCGCGAGGTGATACGTCTCCAACGTATCGATAATTTCTTATGTTCCATGCTACTTTATTGATGATACCTACATGTTTTATGCACATTATATGTCATATTTATGCATTTTCTGGAACTAACCTATTAACAAGATGCCGAAGAGCCGATTCTTGTTTTACGCTCGTTTTTGGTTTCAGAAATCCTAGTAAAGAAATATTCTCGGAATTGGACGAAACTTTCGCCCGGGGTCCTATTTTTGCACGAAGCTTCCGAGAAGACCGAAGAGATAACGAAGTGGGGCCACGAGGCGGCC
>NC_061512.1:20865988-21005723 GCF_022539505.1 Lolium rigidum | reverse complement strand
TGGATCTTCACTATAGTGGGAGAGACAGACACCCGCAAAACCTGGAGCAAGTCTCATGAACGCGGTCATGTAAAGTTAGCCCGGGCCGCTTCATCCCACTATGCCGCAAGATGCAAATTACACGAACTAAAGACAACAAAAGCATCAACGCCCACAAAACCATTGTGTTCTACTCGTGCAACCAATCTATGCATAGACACGGCTCTGATACCACTGATGGGATTCGTAGCATAGAAAACAAAAAATTTCCTACCGCAAGAACAAAAACACAAGCCAAGATCTAATCTAGTAGATGGTAGCAACAAGAAGATCATGAGACTAACCCTCGAAGATTTCCAAAGCCTAACGAGATTAGATCTCGTGGTGGATGTAGTCAATCACTTGCCGCTTGCAAAAGCGCGTAGAAGATCTTGACCGCTTGCAAAAGCGCGTAGAAGAACTTGACGGTGCCACAATCGGGCAGCACCTCCGTACTCGGTCACACGTACGGTGTTGATGAAGACGACGTCCTCCTCCCCGTTCCAGCGGGCAGCGGATGTAGTAGATCCTCCTCGGAATCCCGCTAGCACGACGGCGTGGTGACGGTGGTGGTGGAGATCTCCGGCAGGGCTTCGCCGCAAGCGCTGCGGGAGAAGAAGGAGGAGGGAATAGCTAGGGTTTGGGCGCAGGGTGGTGCTGCGACTTGGGGAGCTAGGGCTGCGACTTGTGGTGCCCTTGGGGTGCCCCTTGGCCTCTTTAAATAGGTGGCCAAGCCCCTTGGGTCGTCCAAAAACCTGCCCCCAAGTTTGACTGAGTTCCGATAGGTTTCCGGTTTCGAAAACCTAGTCCTACTCGGACTCTTTTGCCAATTCCGAAATTGCATTAAGGAAAGACTCCTTTTCCCTTAAGGCAACGTGGTTGCACCTATTATGGAACCCTCCGGACTTCCTTAGACATCCCGGGTCGTCCCGGACACTTCCGGAACCTTCCATAATATTCTGGACTATTCCGGTCCTTCTAGAACCTTCTAGAAGCTCCGGTCAAAACACCGGACTTTTTCCGAACCCCGGAAAATGACTTCCCATATATGAATCTTATTCTCCGGACCATTCCGAACCTCCTCGTGATGTCTCGGATCCCATCCGAGACTCCAAACAACATTCGAGCTCCATTCCATATTCCATATCTACTTAAAACGACATCAAACCTTAAGTGTGTCACCCTACGGTTCGAGAACTATGCGGACATGATCGAGACTCCTCTCCGATCAATAACTAATAGCGGGACCTGGAGATCCATAATAGCTCCCACATATTCAACGATGACTTAGTGATCGATTGAACCATTTACATACGATACCGATTCCCTTTGTCACGCGATATTTTACTTGTCCGAGGTTTGATCATCGGTATCTCTATACCTTGTTCAACCTCGTCTCCTGAAAAGTACTCTTTACTCGTACCGTGGTATGTGGTCTCTTATGAACCATTCATATGCTTGCAAGCTAATTCGACGACATTCCACCGAGAGGGCCCAGAGTATATCTATCCGTCATCGGGATGGACAAATCCCACTGTTGATCCATATGCCTCAACTCATACTTTCCGGATACCTAATCCCACCTTTATAACCACCCATTTACGCAGTGGCGTTTGATGTAATCAAAGTACCCTTCCGGAATAAGTGATTTATATGATCTCATGGTCGAAAGGACTAGGTAACTATGTATCGAAAGCTTATAGCAAATGAACTTAATGACGTGATCTTATGCTATGCTTAATGGGGTGTGTCCATTACATCATTCACATAATGACATAACCTTGTTATTAATAACATCCAATGTTCATGATCATGAAACTATGATCATCTATTAATCAACAAGCTAGTTATACAAGAGGTTACTAGGGACTCCTTGTTGTTTACATAACACACATGTATCAATGTTTCGGTTAATACAATTATAGCATGGTATGCAAACATTATCATAAACACAAAGATATATTATAATAACCATTTTATTATTGCCTCTTGGGCATATCTCCAACACAATGCATATACATGATATGATAAATATAGTGAGATTTAATCCGGGCATTACGACAAAGTACATAGACCGCCATCCAACTGCATCTATGCCTAAAAAGTCCACCTTCAGGTTATCATCCGAACCCCATCCAGTATTAAGTTGCAAAGCAACAGACAATTGCATTAAGTATGGTGCGTAATGTAATCGACAACTACATCCTTAGAAATAGAATTAATGTTTTATCCCTAGTGGCAACAGCACATCACAACCTTAGAACTTTCACGTCACCGTCCCGAGTGTCAATGAAGGCATGAACCCACTATCGAGCATAAATACTCCCTCTTGGAGTTAAGAGCAAAAACTTGGCCGAGCCTCTACTAATAACGGAGAGCATGCAAGATCATAAACAACACATAAACAATAGATTGATAATCATCATAACATAGCATTCTCTATCCATCGGATCCCGACAAACACAACATATAGTATTACAGATAGATGATCTTGATCATGTTAGGCAGCTCACAAGATCCAACAATGAAGCACAATTAGGAGAAGACGACCATCTAGCTACTGCTATGGACCCATAGTCCAGGGGTGAACTACTCACTCATCACTCCGGAGGCGACCATGGCGGTGTAGAGTCCTCCGGGAGATGAATCCCCTCTCCGGCGGGGTGCCGGAGGCGATCTCCTGAATCCCCCGAGATGGGATTCGCGGCGGCGGCGTCTCTGGAAGGTTTTCCGTATCGTGGCTCTCGGTACTGGGGTTTTCGCGACGGAGGCTATAAGTAGGCGAAAGGGTAGGTCAGGGGGGCTGACGAGGGGCCCACACCATAGGTCGGCGCGGCCAGGGCCTGGGCCGCGCCGCCCTATGGTGTCGCCACCTCGTGGCCCCACTTCGACTCCTCTTCGGTCTTCTGGAAGCTTCGTGCAAAAATAGGACCCTGGGCGGTGATTTCGTCCAATTCCGAGAATATTTCCTTACTAGGATTTCTGAAACCAAAAACAGCGAGAAAACGACAGAACTGGCTCTTCGGCATCTTGTTAATAGGTTAGTTCCGGAAAATGCATAAATATGACATATAATGTGCATAAAACATGTAGGTATCATCAATAAAGTAGCATGGAACATAAGAAATTATCGATACGTTGGAGACGTATCAGCATCCCCAAGCTTAGTTCTGCTCGTCCCGAGCGAGGTAAAACGATAACAAAGATAATTTCTGAAGTGACATGCCATCATAATCTTGATCATACTATTGTAAACATATGTAATGAATGCAGCGATCAAAACAAAGGTAATGACATGAGTAAACAACTGAATCATAAAGCAAAGACTTTTCATGAATAGTACTTCAAGACAAGCATCAATAAGTCTTGCATAAGAGTTAACTCATAAGGCAATAAATCAAAGTAAAGGTGTTGAAGCAACACAAAGGAAGATTAAGTTTCAGCGGTTGCTTTCAACTTATAACATGTATATCTCATGGATATTGTCAACATAAAGTAATATAACAAGTGCAATATGCAAGTATGTAGGATTCAATGCACAGTTCACACAAGTGTTTGCTTCTTAAGGTGGAGGGAGATAGGTAAATTGACTCAACAATAAAAGTAAAAGAAAGGTCCTTCAAAGAGGAAAGCATCGATTGCTGTATTTGTGCTAGAGCTTTTATTTTGAAAACATGAAACAATTTTGTCAACGGTAGTAATAAAGCATATGAGTTATGTAAATTATATCTTACAAGTTGCAAGCCTCATGCATAGTATACTAATAGTGCCCGCACCTCGTCCTACTTAGCTTGGACTACCTGATCTTTGCAATGCCATGTTTCAACCAAGTGTCACAAAGGGGTACCTCCATGCCGCCTGTACAAAGGTCTAAGGAGAAAGCTCGCATTTTGGATTTCTCGCTTTTGATTATTCTCAACTTAGACATCCATACCGGGACAACATGGACAACATATAATGGACTCCTCTTAAATGCATAAGCATGTAGCAACAATTATTATTCTCATATGAGATTGAGGATATATGTCCAAAACTGAAACTTCAACCATGATTCATGGCTTTAGTTAGCGGCCCAATGTTCTTCTCTAACAATTTGCATGCTCCAATCATTAAGGTGATAGATCCTTCGGACAAGACGGACATGCATAGCAACTCACATGATATTCAACAATAGTTGATGGCGTTCCCCAGAAGCATGGTTATCGCACAACAAGCAACTTAATAAAAGATAAAGTGCATAAGTACATATTCAATACTACGATAGTTTTTAAGGCTATTTTGTCCCATGAGCTATATATTGCAAAGGTGAGTGATGGAATTTTAAAGGTAGCACTCAAGCAATTTACTTTGGAATGGCGGAGAAATACCATGTAGTAGGTAGGTATAGTGGACACAAATGGCATAGTAGTTGGCTCAAGGATTTTGGATGCATGAGAAGTATTCCCTCTCGATACAAGGTTTAGGCTAGCAAGGTTATTTGAAGCAAACTCAAGGATGAACCGGTGCAGAAAAACTCACATAAAAGACATATTGTAAACATTATAAGACTCTACACCGTCTTCCTTGTTGTTCAAAACTCAATACTAGATATTATCTAGACCTTAGAGAGACCAAATATGCAAATCAAATTTTAGCAAGCTCTATGTATTTCTTCATTAATGGGTGCAAAGCATATGATGCAAGAGCTTAAACATGAGCACAACAATTGCCAAGTATCACATTATCCAAGACATTTTAGAATTACTACATGTAGCATTTTCCAATTCCAACCATATAACAATTTAACGAAGAAGAAACTTCGCCTTGAACATTATGAGTAAAGCCTAAGGACATATTTGTCCATATGCAACAGCGGAGCGTGTCTCTCTCCCACAAAGTGAATGCTAGGATCCATTTTATTCAAACAAAAACAAAAACAAAAACAAACCGACGCTCCAAGTAAAGAACACAAGATGTGATTGAATAAAAATATAGTTTCGGGGGAGGAACCCGATGATGTTGTCGATGAAGAAGGGGATGCCTTGGGCATCCCCAAGCTTAGACGCTTGAGTCTTCTTAGAATATGCAGGGGTGAACCACGGGGGCATCCCCAAGCTTAGAGCTTTCACTCCTCTTGATCATAGTATATTATTCTCCTCTCTTGACCCTTGAAAACTTCCTTCACACCAAACTTCAAGCAAACTCATTAGAGGGTTAGTGCACAATTAATAATTCACATGTTCAGAGGTGACACAATCATTCTTTACACTTCTGGACATTGCATAAAGCTACTGGACATTAATGGATCGAAGAAATAAATCCAACATAGCAAAAGAGGCAATGCGAAATAAAAGGCAGAATCTGTCAAAAACAGAACAGTCCGTAAAGACGAATTTTAAAATGGCACCAGACTTGCTCAAATGGAAAAACTCAAAACTAATGAAAGTTGCGTACATATCTGAGGATCACGCTCGTAAATAGGCAGATTTTTTTTCGAATTTTCTACAGAGACTTGTGCCCAGATTCGTGACAGACAGCAATGCTGTTTCTGCGCAGCGATCCCAAATATAACGTCAACTTTGACATAGAAACTTTACTTGGCACAAAAACATGATAAGGAGAGGTTGGTACAGTAGTAAACAACTTCCAAGACTCAAATATAAAACAAAGTACTATAGTAAAAAACATGGGTTGTCTCCCATAAGCGCTTTTCTTTAACGCCTTTCAGCTAGGCGCAGAAAGTGCAAATCAAGTAACATCGAGAGTAGAAGTATCAACATCATTACCTTGGGAGCTGGGAGTTTTCTCAACAATGCATTGTATCTGGTCTATATAAGTAACTCCTCTCTCATTGCTCCTAGGCTTACTATTCTCATCAAACAAATTTTCGGGAACAAGCCAAGCATAGTTGTTTTCCAAAGCTTCATGCATTCCTAGTAGTTTACTAGGTATTGGCGCTTTAATTTCTCTACCATCATTAACATTATTAGTATACTTAACTCTATCCATATCCATCTTTTCAAGTATTTGCTTAAAATTAGGAAAGAAACCAAGCCTCTTATGCTTAATAAAAACTTTTCTAGCTTCTTTAACTATATCCTCAAATTCTCTAACAAGGACTTTTAAAACAAAATTTCTCTTTTCCCCCATCTCCATATCCGAAAGTGTAAGAAACATATGTTGTATTATGGGATTGAGATTAACAAATCTAGTTTCTAACATGTGTGTCAAACAGAGCAGAAGCACTTTCATAAGTAGGAGCAGTTTTTAATAATGGTATATCTTCAAAATCTTCATCCATACTAACATGGGTGAAAAATTCTTCTATATTATCTCTTCCAATGATACACCCTCGTCCTACCGGTATCTCTTCCAAAGTAAACTTAGGATTAAGCATGATGAAATAAGCAAAAAGTAAACTAGGCAAACAAAGTAAAGACAAGTAACTAATTTTTTTGTGTTTTTGATATAGAGAGCAAGACAGTAAATAAAGTAAAACTAGCAACTAATTTTTTTGTGTTTTGTTTAGTTGCAGCAAACAAAGTAGTAAATAAAATAAAGCAAGACAAAAACAAAGTAAAGAGATTGAGAAGTGGAGACTCCCCTTGCAGCGTGTCTTGATCTCCCCGGCAACGGCGCCAGAAATTTAGCTTGATACGTGTAGATGCACACGTCCGTTGGGAACCCAAAGTGGAAGGTATGATGCGTATAGAAGCAAGTTTCCCTCAGTATGAAACCAAGGTTTAATCGAACCAGTAGGAGCCAAGAAGCACGTTGAAGGTTGATGGTGGCGAAATGTGATGCGGCGCAACAACAGGGATTCCGGCGCCAACGTGGAACCTGCACAACACAACCCAAGTACTTTGCCCCAACGAAACGAGTGAGGTTGTCAATCTCACCGGCTTGCTGTAACAAAGGATTAACCGTATTGTGTGGAAGATGATTGTTTGCAAGAAAACAAGTAAAACAAGTATTGCGAGTAGATTGTATGCTATGTAAAGAATAGGACCGGGGTCCACAGTTCACTAGAGGTGTCTCTCCCATAAGATAAAAGCATGTTGGGTGAACAAATTACAGTCGGGCAATTGACAAATAGAGAAGGGCATAACAATGCATATACATGATATGATAAATATAGTGAGATTTAATCCGGGCATTACGACAAAGTACATAGACCGCCATCCAACCGCATCTATGCCTAAAAAGTCCACCTTCGAGTTATCATCCGAACCCCATCCAGTATTAAGTTGCAAAGCAACAGACAATTGAATTAAGTATGGTGCGTAATGTAATCGACAACTACATCCTTAGACATAGAATCAATGTTTTATCCCTAGTGGCAACAGCACATCACAACCTTAGAACTTTTCGTCACCGTCCCAGGTGTCAATGAAGGCATGAACCCACTATCGAGCATAAATACTCCCTCTTGGAGTTAAGAGCAAAAACTTGGCCAGAGCCTCTACTAATAACGGAGAGCATGCAAGATCATAAACAACACATAAACAATAGATTGATAATCATCATAACATAGCATCTCTATCCATCGGATCCCGACAAACACAACATATAGTATTACAGATAGATGATCTTGATCATGTTAGGCAGCTCACAAGATCCAACAATGAAGCACAATTAGGAGAAGACGACCATCTAGCTACCGCTATGGACCCATAGTCCAGGGGTGAACTACTCACTCATCACTCCGGAGGCGACCATGGCGGTGTAGAGTCCTCCGGGAGATGAATCCCCTCTCCGGCGAGGGTGCCGGAGGCGATCTCCTGAATCCCCCGAGATGGGATTCGCGGCGGCGGCGTCTCTGGAAGGTTTTCCGTATCGTGGCTCTCGGTACTGGGGTTTTCGCGACGGAGGCTATAAGTAGGCGAAAGGGTAGGTCAGGGGGGCTGACGAGGGGCCCACACCATAGGTCGGCGCGGCCAGGGCCTGGGCCGCGCCGCCCTGTGGTGTCGCCACCTCGTGGCCCCACTTCGAATCCTCTTCGGTCTTCTGGAAGCTTCGTGCAAAAATAGGACCCTGGGCGGTGATTTCGTCCAATTCCGAGAATATTTCCTTACTAGGATTTCTGAAACCAAAAACAGCAGAAAACAGAATCGGCTCTTCGGCATCTTGTTAATAGGTTAGTTCCAGAAAATGCATAAATATGACATATAATGTGCATAAAACATGTAGGTATCATCAATAAAGTAGCATGGAACATAAGAAATTATCGATACGTTGGAGACGTATCACTCAGCGACGCCGTTGATTTCCTCCACCCCAAGCTCTGCCGCGACCACCCTCTGTCTCGCCGTCGTCTCCAACGCCGATCGCCCGCCTCGCCGACCCCGCTGGACGCCGGTAAGCCCCTCGTCGCGACCCTCTGGCCGCCGGTAGGGTTCTGTTACCCTCCAAAACCCACCGATGGGCAATGGCTAAGCAACACGAAGAGCCGGGAGGCTCCCAAGGCCGCTTAGTGGACCCTGGCACCTCGCGTCGTCCCGCAAATCTTCCGGCCACGTCCTGGCGGTTGCTAGGGCGTGCCACCTGACCTAGACCCGATCAGGAAGGTGTTAGAGTGCTTCGATTGTTCCTGCATGGTAGACACGTAAACATTAAATACGAGCCCTATCGGCTCTCAGGTTGCCTTGTGGATCGGCTCAAGGAGCCGATCGCCCCATGTTTCACGTTGGATTTACAATGGCATGGGGATCCCGCTGATCAAAACAAAGCTAAAGCGATCCACGACAGTTTAGGGTTTTCACCGCATAACCGGAACGTCCTACGTGTGATCGGGCCTAGCAGCTACGGAAGATGATGCAAACTACCCCTACGAGAGGCCTAAAAACGAACATAACGTTGATTCCGGAACATCCCTTGCGGGGATGGTGAACAACACCTAACGCACTACCGGATCGTCCGACCCCGAAGCATAAGGCCTAACTATGCAGATATTAAACTAATCCTTGCGGAGCAAGGAGCAACTATAACGGATCGGATCTACTAAGTAACGAACAAGCAAGATGCTGCCCTTACACCCAGATGGGTGTAAGGGCAGCTAGGTGTCGAGGGACGGCATTGCCACGCGAGATATGCACGAGAAAGCATCAATGCAAGCCCCTAAACACCTAATGATAAATAGTACTTGCTCGCCATCAACAAGGCTTCAGCACGAGCAGTACAAGGTAGACGAATAAACGTATATCGCCTAGATCGCTAGATGCGATCTAGGCAGCATGGTGCTTACCCGGGAGAAACCCTCGAAGAAAGGGGTGGCGATGCGCCTGATTTGTGTTGGTTGAACGATGATTGTCCTCCTTTTCCGATAACCCTAGATACATATTTATAGTCCAAGGGACTTTCTAATTGAGGCGTGCACCTAACCGTGCACGGGCCAGACTCTATCTTTTTAATCTAAATACAACACGATCTACTAAATTACAGATACACGGGTGATTTAGCCCAAACTCTTAGCGCAAGGCCGCTTCAAAGATGCTCCACGTGTAATCTTCAAAGCCCATCTCCACTTACGGCCCATCTCCTGATTTGGCCAAAATCGGGTGGTAACACATGCCCCCCTGGTTTTGATAATGATAATTGCAAAACCATCTGTCTCCTTCGAAGGGTCATGTCATGGCAGAACCGTTGCAGTTTTCTTCATGATGACGTCTTGCCTTCTCAACTTCTCTGCACGACTTGACGGTTCTGGCACCACGTCCTCGGAAACTGCTTAGGCATTAAACCACCATATCCCCCTTTTTATTTGGCCACTTCCTGTAGTTCCCCTCTTCATCCCCCTGCTCCACAGTAGCCATCGGCAACCCAAAAAACCCTCCTTAGCCCCCATGGATTCTTCCTCCTCCTCCGTCTCCTCTGGCCTGTCTCTCCAGTCCTCCTCCTCCAGCGAGCTCGAGCAGGAGGTCGATCTGATGGCCATCTACGAGGCCCGCGCCCCAGAGCATTGGGACGCGCAGGACTGGGACTCCTCCAACGAGTCGGAGGACGACGAACCCCTCACCGACGGGGAAGAAGAACTTCAGTTCCTCGTTGACGGGGAGCTGGAGGCAACAAGCGAGGACGACCTCTTCCCCTGGGAGGGGAGCTTTTCCTCCGACGAGGAGGAAGAAGAGGAGGAAGAAGACGACGACTCCCTCGAGGGTTACCCACCAGCGAAACGCCTCCGTATGTGGTGGGACGACGACGACAGCGATGATGAAGAAGAGGATGAAGCTCCGGCAGAGGGCTTCGGGAGCAGCGATGAGGAGCCCGTCGGCAGCAGCGCCGATGGGAGCTCCGAAGATGATGATGAGGGCAGTGACGGCCCGTAGACTAGGATCTACTAGTGTAGGCCTAGCAGTAGTAGATTGGTCAACAGACCCTTCTTTTGTTCCCCCTTTCTTAAGCAATCGGCTCTTCTTTTGTAATCTGGTTTATCAAGGAAGAATTCCTCCAATTTGATTTTACCGATTCTTTTTTTATGCTAATTTAGCCGATTGTCAACTCGATCGATGTCTAATAAGCCGATCTCCACGCATCGATCCCCCCATGATCCACTCTTCATCTTTTTGACATCGGAGTGATCGTGAATTTGGTCAATGCTCAATAAATCAATGTCTGCGGGATCAGCCGATGACTCTCCAATCGGCTTCTAAGAACAGAGCATCCACGAGGCCAGCTGCCCCCCAAGCCTCAGCCGAGGTGAACACAGTGATGAGGACCCGTAATTTAGACAAACAGTCCCGGGTTTGATCACGTCTGAAAGAGACATCACGCAGGGCCAACCAGCCGATCACCTTTCTTCCATTGTCGGCCGATACTTTAGATGATCACCCACAGCTCAATGAGCAACAGGCTGTCTTGGATACCAACCCTCTCCTGACAGTACTGCCAAACTGGCAACGAGGCAACTTTGAGCACTTGTACTAGAGTCGATGGCTGTGTATCGGCTTTGCACCATGAGACACCTCAAACAGGATCATGACTCTTACCAGCCAACCCAGCAGGCTGGTAATCTGGTTTTGGGCAGATGTCTACAATAGAGCTCTGGGCTTGTCGCTCAATTGACTTGTATGCGGAAATTGATATTTTTGCGACATCAGCACCATTCCTCAGACAAGTTGCGATGCAGAGCCAGCTGATTCCGAAAAAATCGGCTTCCTTTAGCAAAGGATCCTTCAGGGCAACTTTGGTCACAACAACCTTTGACCGTAACGCCGACCAAGTCACCATCCTAGCCAAACCTTAAGCAAAAAATGCCATAGCCGATTGCTTCATCATCGACTATCCTCCTGGTCTTAGAAGAGACATGCCCCTTCGTCGGGCTCAACCTTAATCTGAACTGCATGTTTGTGTTGTTCCTGTGGTTGATCAGGGTAGGGATCCCTTAAACTTGCCTCAACCGATATCGCCAACACATGTCTGTCGCTTCTGCTAGCACTGCTGGACTTGAAGGTTTGCTAACGGAGCCTACAACCATTCCACTGAGGGGCTCCTTCAGTAGAGCCTTGCCACGTAACTTGATGACTGCTCCATTAGGCTTCCGCTTGTAACCGTTGTATCCCTTGAGTCGATGGCCATGCATCGGCTTTGAATTCTTAAGTCGATGTCTATGCATCGGCTGTGCTCAAATTTTTTGGATTTTCCATTTTTTACGGCCGATTTGTTTACGTATCGGTCCCCATATTTGAGCTGCTCTGTTGGGCAGTTGATATCCATTCTCAGCCTCGTATCCTCGTGTCTTATCCATCTATGTGCCCCCCGAGCCGATTCTGTTAAGTAATTGATGGTATCGGCTCTTCAGGCATCTGCTGGATCAATGCTGCACACAGACAAAGGTATGTTGAGGATAGTTTCGGCCGATTGCCAGAATCGGCCTCCTTTTCCGTTGCAATGCTTGACGATGGTTTGCAACTTCTTGGATTTCCGCTGTAGCTACGTGGCATGCTGGAGATAAGATCCCTTGCTTTTCATTTTTTTTTGAGGGCCGATCTCAGGGATCGGCCTTGCCACGTACGTCCAATGTCTTGGACCTGCTACTCTGTTAGGCCGGTGGATAAAACCAGCCTTACCCCATTTTTTGAAGCTTCGATGCGCTCACAACCCTCTAAACTGATTCCAGAGAGCGGCTCTTGGTTATCTGCTTCCCACACACTCATGGCAGCTAACGATATCTCGATTGAGTCATCCGCCTGAACGACTTCCATTTCATCTCCATCCCACTATATGATGCATTGGTGCATTGTAGACGGAATGCAACAGTTAGCATGAATCCAGTCCCTTCCCAATAGGACGGCGTAATTGGTTTTGCTGTCGACGATGAAGAACGCGGTAGGTATGGTCTTCCGGCCTACAGTAAGCTCTACATTCAGAACACCTTTCGCTTCTGACGCCTGGCCGTTGAAGTCGCTTAATGTGATGTTGGTCTTGATCAGATCATCGCTGGAATGCCCCAAACGACGTAGCATGGAATACGGCATTATGTTGACTGCCGCTCCGGTATCAACCAACATCTTGCCTACAGGCTGCCCGTTGATGTAACCCCTCAAGTATAGGGCTTTCAGATGCCTGTAGCTTCTATCTCGTGGCTTCTCAAAGATAACTGGTCGTGGACCGCAGTCGAATTGAGCCACTGAAACTTCCTCGTCGCTTGGAGCGCGAAACTCCGACGGGAGTATGAACACCATGTTTGTATCAGCCGATGTCTCTGCATCGGCATCAGCCGATGCCTGTGCATCGGCTTTCGCCTGTTTTGGGCGCCATACTTTCTTTGGCGAGCGTGCCTTCGTCTCCAATGTTTGCTGAATTTTCACGGCCAGATCGGGCCGTGCTCTTCTCAACGTGTACGGTGCATCGTGCCTCGGCTTCTTCCGGGTTTTGCAGCCGCTGCACTCTACGCTTCTGAGAATGGCTGAGTCCATCAGGGCACCACCTTGGTCGGTGATACCTATCTTCTTCTCCATCTGACTCCTCGAAGTCTTCTTCTTGAGATGACTCAGCTCGCTTGTTATGAGGTGGGAGAGGTCCTAGACGCTCGAACACTGAGACTTCATTTGTCCTTCTCCTTTGCCGTTTGCATTCTGGGCAATTCTCGATTGTTGGCAATCGGCTCATTCCGGAGTCCCAGCAATGTTTGAAGAAAAAGGACAGTCCCAGTGCTCATCCATGTTGTCTTGCTCCCTTGACCTCCCTCTAGCGTGACGTTCGTACCCGTCGTTGTTTCTATCATACTGACGGTACCTCCTGTCTGCATCAGACCGACGATATCTTTCATCGTCTTCGTCGTAGCGCCGACGTCGGTCATACTGCTGCTCATATTTGTTGAGGAGGTGCGCGGAGAGTGGTCGTTGATACCGTGTGCCTCTCACCTCCTCCTTGGTTAGGTACCGTCTATCATCATCTCGGGGCCGTTGATTTCCTCCACCCCAAGCTCTGCCGCGACCACCCTCTGCCTCGCCGTCGTCTCCAACGCCGATCGCCCGCCTCGCCGACCCCGCTGGACGCCGGTAGGCTCCTCGTCGCGACCCTCTAGCCGCTGGTAGGGTTCTGTTACCCTCCAAAACCCACCGACGGGCAATGGCTAAGCAACACGAAGAGCCGGAAGGCTCCCAAGGCCGCTTAGTGGACCCTGGCACCTCGCGTCGTCCCGCAAATCTTCCAGCCACGTCCTGGCGGTTGCTAGGGCGTGCCACCTGACCTAGACCCGATCAGGAAGGTGTTAGAGTGCTTCGATTGTTCCTGCATGGTAGACACGTAAACATTAAATACGAGCCCTATCGGCTCCCAGGTTGCCCTGTGGATCGGCTCAAGGAGCCGATCGCCCCATGTTTCACGTTGGATTTACAATGGCATGGGGATCGTGCTTGATCAAAACAAAGCTAAAGCGATCCACGACAGTTTAGGGTTTTCACCGCATAACCGGAACGTCCTACGTGTGATCGGGCCTAGCAGCTACGGAAGATGATGCAAACTACCCCTACGAGAGGCCTAAAAACGAACATAACGTTGATTCCTGAACATCCCTTGCAGGGACGGTGAACAACACCTAACGCACTACCGGATCGTCCGACCCCAGCATAAGGCCTAACTATGCAGATATTAAACTAATCCTTGCGGAGCAAAGTGCAACTATAACAGATCGGATCTATTAAGTAACGAACAAGCAAGATGCTGCCCTTACACCCAGATGGGTGTAAGGGCAGCTAGGTGTCGAGGGACGGCATTGCCACGCAGATATGCACGAGAAAGCATCAATGCAAGTCCCTAAACACCTAATGATAAATAGTATTGCTCGCCATCAACAAGGCTTCAGCACGAGCAGTACAAGGTAGACGAATAAACGTATACTGCCTAGATCGCTAGATGCGATCTAGGCAGCATGGTGCTTACCCGGGAGAAACCCTCGAAGAAAGGGGTGGCGATGCGCCTGATTTGTGTTGGTTGAACGATGATTGTCCTCCTTTTCCGATAACCCTAGATACATATTTATAGTCCAAGGGACTTTCTAATTGAGGCGTGCACCTAACCGTGCACGGGCCAGACTCTATCTTTTTAATCTAAATACAACACGATCTACTAAATTACAGATACACGGGCGATTTAGCCCAAACTCTTAGCGCAAGGCCGCTTCAAAGATGCTCCACATGTAATCTTCAAAGCCCATCTCCACTTACGGCCCATCTCCTGATTTGGCCAAAATCGGGTGGTAACAGGTTCGCTCTCCGGCGAGCTCATGTCGCGGAAGGTGACGACCCAGAGCCGTGCGATCTCCTTTTAATCCAACGGCCCGCATCATCCTGTACCGCTTCGGCATTTAAGACTCGCTGACAGGTAGACCCCACCTAGTCAGGTGGCCCGCTGCGTGAGAAGCTCTGTTGGGCTGACTTTTGCCTTTTCAAATCTTTTCGGCCCAGTCGTTTCCCGCCTAGCCCGTTTAGTCCAAATTCGAATTAATTCGTTTCAATGAATTTCAATAATGGTGCTCACTTAGAATTTGAATAACTCTCAATCCACTTGGCCAAATTTAGTAATTTTGATGTTGTTGGAAAGCCTATGAAATGCTCCATCCAACCACACTAGATTCAAACCAAGATCAGTTGTAGAATTTGAATAGTAAAAATAACAAGTCAGAGAGTTTTCATAATTCAAATAAATTTATAAAATCAACCATGATGAATTTTGAGATGATTCAAATTCTCATAATTCACATTTCAAGTACTCTAATTTATTATGCAAAAATATGATATGGGTACTGTATATGATCATGGGCTAGAATAAAAAATTGGCTATGTAGTCCATTCTAGCCCATTTAAATCATTTTCAAATTTAGGATTTTAAATCTATGAGGTGTAGCACCTCATTTAAATCATCTTCCCAAGTGGTATGAAGTAATGTGATGACCCTTGTTGCTTGGTCTCATATTTGCTCACTTGAGGATATTAAATCAAATAGGATTTAAATTGCATGGGGTATAGAACCTCATTTAAATTATGTTTCTTAAATAATAAGTGTGAAGTGTTCACCTTGGTCAACATGTGACCATACATTGTTATTTGAGGAGATTAAATCTTAACAGGATTCAATGAGAGGAAATTATTTCTCCCAAACTAAAGAGAAACCCTAATCCACATTTCAATGAGAGGAAATTATTTTTCCTAACACTAAGTAAGAAAACCCTAGCTTAATATGGAGTAATGTTAAGTAATGATGATAGATCATTTGTGTGAGCCATCAAGGCTAATTAAGTCTACTTAAGTATTGTTTGGTGATTGTATCCTCCGTATTCGTTTATAGACGCCAGTCCCGGAGACTATCAAGAAGAGGAGGTTTTCTACCAAGAGGAAGAAGAAGAGAACTTTGATCACTACCCCAATCAAGGCAAGCTAGACTAATGCAAGTTATATTGTTGCAAGCTAATATTCTTGCAAGTTGCCCTAGGAAAAGCTCTACAAGATCAAGGCCTCATCACAATTTACTTTATGTTTAATGATCCTATCCCCAGTTTTTATCTTGCAAGCTTTTGAGTCTTGTTTATCAAAGTTTACTTTTTGATTTATGATTCACTTGGTCTAGATATAGAGTAGTACAAGAGTATCAAATTTAGCCTAGAGCAATACAAGCAAATTAGCACCCCCTCATGATTAGTTGCTAGTGCTAAAAACTAAAAGTGACTACTCTAGATGGGAAATGTGAAATGACATGACTTTGAAAACCTTTGAATGATGAGTCATTATACTGAAAGATTTTGAAGGTGAATATGACTGGTGAATGAAATGGTGAACTTTACAAAAACTGATGGTTGGGTTTGGATGCGATACCATTCCAATTTTACAAGTACCCCCACAATACCTGATTATGGGTAAGGGCTTAACTATAAATTTATGTATCTTAGTATGGGTTCCCTCTAAACAAGCGTCATAGGGGTTATGCCGAGGCTGCCTCCAATTGAAATGTGAAATGATGTGAAATGACGTGAATGAGGTGAATATCCGGCCCAAGCCCTGTGCAGTTCCCAGGCTGACCGTTTGTCTTCACTGGGAGGCCAAGCTCATGGGGAGAGGTGCCTATACTAGGATATGTAAGTGAAAGGTTATGGTTTGTAGTCCGCACACGGAGTGTGATAAATCAGGGCCAGTTAACCCTGACGGATTATTGCAAATGTTGTGGCACAAATGTACGACCTCTGCAGAGTGTACAACTATTCGAATAGCCGTGTCCACGATTACGGACGATTGGAAAGGCCATACTGTTCCGTCATCAGACCATTTTCAAAAATATGACATATGACTTGCGACTTGAACTTGAAAGGTGAATGGTGAATTTAACTTGAATCGCAACAGAGTTGTGGGAATGACATTAATGTTCCCACTTGAGTTAGTTAGCAGGCTTTTACTAAATGTTTGTGAACTAAAATTGGCTTTATGCAAATAAACTTAGAGCTTAGCACCCCCTTACTATAGTTGATAGTACTTACACTAGTATTAGTTTGCGAGTACTTTAAAGTACTCATGGCTTTGTCCCTGGCTATTCAAATGGCCAGACTATGAAGAGGAACAACAGTACGAGGAAGATGGACAGCAGGACGTCTACGACAACTAGGACTACTCCTGACGTCAACAGTTGCCTGTGGAACAGATGGACCGCAACCGTTACTTCGCTTCCGCTATGTGTTTTGTAATAGGATCTCTAGATCCACTATGTTGTATTAAGACTGGATCATGTGATCCCTCTATGTAAGACGATTATGTGTTGTAATAAATGATGTTCTGTGATATCAATCTATTATGTCTCGCAAAAACAATGTTCCTCGGATTGCGATGTACGGCATAATAGGCATCTGGACATAAAAATCCGGGTGTTGACATGAGCCTAGCTCAACTGGTTGAGTGAGTGGATGTACAAACCCAGCACCTGAGTTCAAATCCTCATGGACGCGAATTTAGGTTCCTATTTATACTAGAGGCCCAGGCTATTTCTGGTACTCATGCAATTTATCTTGAGGACTATGCTTTAAACTTAATTAAGATTAAAAATCTTAGTACTCATGCCAAATGGCTATGTGCATCCCTGGTTGGTGCAGAGACCGGGAAGTGAAATTCTCCCCATTTTAAAAGAGGTATTTCCGGTTGAAAACGGTTCACTCTCGCCAACGCGTCGTCCCCCAGGGCGACGCTTGGGCGAATTAGCGCCGCCAGCCGCCGTCTCCCCTCCGTATCCCTCCCTCCGCCGCTGCCGTCGGCGCTGGCCACAGTGGCGGCGGGCCCAGCGCCAAAGGGAGTCGGGGGTGGTCGTGGCGACGACCTGATGTGGCGGCTGGGGCGGCTGCTGCGGGGACGCGAGCACGACATCCGGGGTGGTGATCCCCTGATGTGTGGCGGCAGCTGCTCCTTCCATGGCTTCCCGGCGATGGGTGGTGGTGGTGGTGGCTGCGGGTCTGGTTCCCACACAGACCCGTCGTCGGTTCTCCTGACGGTGCGAGGAGGGGGCAGCGACTTTGCGAGGTGTGGATGGTGTGGTACCGGCGTCCAAGACCGCGTGGCGTGGCAGGACCGATCTTTGATCTGGGTCGCGTGGGTCTCGGATGGTGCGTTCACCGATTCCTCCTTCGTTTTCGCTGGCTAGCAGATGACAGTGAGAGGGCCTGTTCATCTGTTTCACAGTTTGAAGGTGGTGGTCCTAGGGTTTCTCTTGCGCGAAGATGGAGACCTTCCCGAGGTCTTCCCTTCTTGATCTAGCCGGAGTGTTGAGTTCCGGAAGGCGCCGCCGGCGAATGTAACAGTGCTTCTTTTGCCTGGAGTTTGCTGGATCGGGTGGCATTCGGTCGCGCGCACCCATGTTTTTATTTCAGCCGTTTGGTTCTGGAGGGAGCGGCGCGAAGCTCTGTTCTGTGTTGACACCAAGTGACATTTTGGTCCATGGTGAAGTCAGAAGAAGAGAATATCATGAAGGCCGGATCGGAGGTCTAGCTAATGGAGATTTAAGTATCCGCGCTGTTGAGGGAGTTGCTTGGTGTTCCGGGCTTCGTAGCAGTGGTATGCAAGTGGGGGTGGCAACACAGGTGAAGTTCAGAGTCCTACCTTTTAGGGTGAAAATCCAAGGTCTGGCCTTAACTGGTTGTGTCTGGCAATGACCTTGTTGGAGACAATGTTTTTGAGAGCGGGGACTATCTTCAGGGTGAAAACCTAAGATCTTTGATCGGGCGATGACGGCGCTGGTGCACTGTTTCCTTCTTGGAGGCGTCGCTTTTGGAGTGTGTGTATTTCAGGTGATGTCTTAGTGGTAGATGTATTGTTGTTGCTAGGCCTAGAATGCTGTAGCGGGACTTTTGTTTCTTAGTTTTCTTTTTCCTTTTTTGGTACTGCCATTAGGGTGTTGTGTTGTTGCAAAGGCTTGGTGTAATTGGTATCTTCTGATATTAATATATTCCCTTTGTCGAAAAATAACTCATCTAAATACATGGCGTATGTAGATAAAACTAAGACATCTTTTTTCGCACGATAGAGTACGATTAGACACAAAGTTGGTGAGTTGTTTGTAAAGTTGGCCTATATACACAAAGCAAGAGATGCAAAAAGGACGCAAGCATGTAAATCATCATCTCCCCAAGCAAGTATAGTCATACACAAGCTTGCGGTGCACATTGGGCCAAATAGTACTCGTCCACGTCAACGTTCGCAAATGTTATTTTTTATGTCCATCTCAATCGTTTGTTTTTGCGCGAAAGTCCAGTCTCAAAGTTGACCGCAAATTTTTTCCACAGAAGAAGTTACGATAGATAATATGCACCTCACGTTATGGCTTCCACGTCCTAGATAGATGCGCACAGAGAGATTGGAAACTCACTCACCTGTGATATAGGCCGTTTTGATTGGACTCGTATATATGTAGTTTAAGGACTTGGCTGGTCACTCACTACTCATTTGTGTTTAAGGACTTCCCACAGCTAGTGGGCTAGAAAAGAATATTGACTGATGATGGATACTTTGTGCAAGTGGCGGTGGAACTCGGAGGGCGCGAGTTTGTCCAATGCATGGGTCGCGTCTTCTTCGATAACTCGACGCTCGTCCGTTTCCACAAAATCAACGCCGAAGATTTGTATGCGCTTTATATTGCGTGCGGAGCCTTGTACACCGCGGAGGGCGAGAGCTTCGTCTGTTTTGGCGTGGAATCCGTTCATTTGGTATCGTCAGCGACCTACCGCCATTTGTGGAAGCTAGGCAAAGCTGATTGCGTCAAGGCCTCAAGGGTACACCACAACCACAAGAAGGTTTTTTTTTTTTGCGACAAATAGGTCCCTGTTGTTCATATCCACTAGGCAAAGATTTTTTCCATGGACAGCTTTAAAGGTACAAACCGTCGGAAATTTTGTACTGATTTGGTATAAAGTTTATACTAAATCACCGACACTTATTTTGGATAGGAGGGAGTATATCTTTTTAACCTGCGGCTTTGTAAGTCCATCAACTATCCATGTCATATGTCCAGATAGCCCAGTAATAAACTAAAATTATGCCATGAAACTACCTTATTTCTTGTTGCAAGTGTATTCAAGCAATCTACGATGATTGCAGGCCAGAGGAAATAAAAACTAAGTGTCTAGATCTACGTCTCGATAAATGAAACTATGAAACAAAAGGAGATGATTTGTATTTGACGAGCAAAAAGAACATAGAGGGGATGGGAGAAAGAACACCGCGGAGTGAATTCCATGTCTAAGAGATGACCTATATATATATAGGAGCATGAGGGCTGAAAGATGGCGGGAAGAAAATGGCGGAAAACATAGGTGGGAAGTAAAACATGGGAAGGATTTTTCCCGACTGTATCCCCACATACGCTCAGCAAGAAAGTGGTGGGAAGCAATTTTGGTGTGCGAAAAGGTGGAGGGAAACTGTCCGGCACACAAGCAAAGACACTAGGGTGTGTTTGCCGAGCGTATCACACGAAAACACTATGCAAGCTTTTGGCGGGAGGGATCATCCTGCATAGGAGGGGAAGGGCATGAAAATCCGTCCAACCTTTACTGAGTATACGATAGAGGTCACTCGGCAAAGCCCTTACCATGACAACACCGTCCAACGCGGCCACCACAACCACATGGCCATGCCATTTACACCTGATGGCCTCTTTGCTATGTGTATTTTTGAATATTTGCCATTTTGGCGTGTGTTTTCCCGTGAGTTGGTTTTTTTCCTTGTGTATTTTAGCTTTTTTTTTTCTGAGTGGTGTTTCTTTTCCATGTGTTTCATGGATACACTAAGGGACCACTCTTGTTTGATTAGTTTTCTAGGATTTTTACGCCGATGCAAACATGCCACCGTTGCGGTGACCCAGCATACCACTTCATGTTATAGTACGCAAGTCATACCAATCCACAAATAATACATCCCTAAAAGCGCTACAACAGAAACATTGTGGATCTAAATATCAAACATTTATTATTACAAGACAAAAATGTACAAACTCTTCGATATCCTCATCGGTCTAGTGAGGATATCATTCAAACTCAACTCCAAATCTTAACAAATTAACAACTAGCGGAAGTAATAAACTGATCATTTTTGGGAGCTCAGTAATGTTTTGGGCTGCTCAACCCGACTACTACTACTCTAGACTCTTTACTGCTCGGCCTCGACTTATTTTGTTCCGTAGACTATGCCATAGTCCGTGCTTTCTAGTCCTCCCCAAAGGTCAGGCTACTCGTAGATGACTTCGTAATTACCATCCTGATCTTCGATATACATTCCGTCATCATGCTCACAGTCTAGCAAGGATTTTTTTTGGGAAGTAAAGGAGAGAGTAGGAGCATACTAAATAAGCTCAATTTAAAGAAAAAGGGTGTTTGGTCCACTAGCTACAACCACAGGTCATGAAATCATACGCTAATGCATTTTCATAATCATTCCTTCAAAATGTTTATTTTATTCTAAAAATTTATGCCCACCACTCTTCGTAGACTGACCAGAACTTCATGGAGTTCCTTTCCTGCTATGTTCGCAGTTCTTTCCCAGAAAAACGAATGACAAGACACAATTAAATACACTCTGTAGAGATGCGTTACTTTTCCCATGAGAGATACTTATCCTTCATGTCCACACTTCCCTGGTGAATGGCCCTGTAGAAGATCCAATCCAGTCATTGTTCTTCTCCGCAATCCCGCATACCCACTCTTTTGTAAGTTTGTCCTCACCTTTGTCATATAGGTAGGCTGTTCTAGGCATAAGTCCTCACTTCTACAATATAGGTAGATTATTCCGAACAATGTGCCATCACCTATACCATATAGATAGTGTTCCACACAACCCTTACAATCCCTCATAGACAATTTAGTCAGTGTGTCATCAGCTATATCTATAGGTAGATTGCTCTGGACATGAGTCCTCACATTTACTATATAGATAGACTATTCCGGATCAACCCTTACTTCTTTGTCCGTTGATATGCGAAGGAAATAAGATACAGTTTACTTTTCCACCCAACTCCAGACCTTATGGTTAATGCTCAATATACGGCGCAAGAATCATTAGACACTATTTGGTGTTAGTCCTATGTGATCATATACCCACTTGTAATGGAACCTCCACCATCAACACAAATGATGGTTTCATTGCCCACCACAAGATGAGGTTGTAACTTGTGAAAAATATTGTTTTGGTTTTCAGTGCGGGAATGATAAGTATAATACTTTGCAAACATTTAATATTAAATAATTAAAGGCATGAGCAAGCGCTGAACTTGCATGTAAACTGCGAGGTGGTGCAGTTCAATGCTTCGGACTGACCCAAGACCTTGGTTGAGAAGATATGCTATTGTGCATATTAATGTTATGCACTAGATTTCTTTGTGTTTTTACCCCCTTTTATGAATTTATTAGGGGTTTTAAATATTAAATAGCATTCCTGCTATTTAATAATGATTTTTAAACATTTAATCCATTTAAGTAAGTTTTATTTTATTTGAATGAATTGTTTGGACTCTTATTTGAATTTTGAATTCAAATAATATTATTTTGTATTTTCAAGATTTTTCTTGAATTTTTAATGGTCTAAGATAAAAATCATTTTTTGAAAAACGGAGTATTTTCAAGTTGGAATAAGAAACTGGCTTATCAAAAATCAAAATCTTTTCTTGGTAATTGTTAGAATTATTTTGGTATTTGTGTCCAATTCTTTTGAGTAGGGTAATGATTTTACACCATTATAATGATTTACTGGATTTTCTTTAAGAAATAAATAAGAAAATCTGCTGGAACCCACTTATCACACCAACCCGAGTGGGTTAGGCCAGATCGACCAACTCGGTCGAGTCATTGACCCGAGCCACCAGCGTTACTCATCCCTCGCTCATTCCCTTCTCCCTTGTGGTGCCGATGGCTTCCGCGCCACCTTAGCACTAGTCGCGCTGCTCCGGCCAGCTCCAGCATGGCCTGCCGCTGTCGTTGGCCACGTTTGACGAGGCTTTCTCCGCTCCATTGATTGGTCCACAACAATCTATTTTTCCTCTCTCTCTCTCTCTCTCTCTCTCTCTCTCTCTCTCTCTCTCTTTTCCTCACACACACCTCTTGGAAACATAGGGCTTCGGGGTGGTGCTCTCTTCGGCTACCCTAAACCTCATCATCGTTCACTGAGGTCTTGGGTAACCCCCTGGTGCCCAGATCGTTCTCATTGTGGTGTCACTGGAATTTGTCGACGCCTTCGCCGGTTATTCGCAGCTGCCATTGCCGCGTGAGACATGCCTCACCATGCGTCCCATGCCATGGTGGTTTCCCCGGGGTGCTCGTGAGTTCTTCTCCTCCTTCTCTATCTCTCTCTGAAATCTACTCTCTGCTCTATCACAAATAAAACGAGCTCGGTGACAATTTGGGATTAGGGTTTGTCTCTACCTCTCTATCCGAGATGATCTAGATTGATTATATAATTCTTAGGTTGTGAGATAGTATTAGTATATATCGTGATTTCTGTTGGTACTATAAGTTCATGTCTAAGATGCATTCCAAGGTTCTAATGGAATAAAAAAAATAGTCGGATGTGCCCATCTGCCATGTGGATTTGTTCCATAATTAAGCACAACAAATAAAGATTCTGAGCTTAGATAGACTTGGTCTCTTTGTCTTTCTATGCTACTTTAAGTTGCCAGCAGTTTATTTGGTTTGAAACAAAATGATGTTAAAATCTAACAAACACTTTATGTTTGGTCCTAAGTTTTAGTTGGAATTTGTGATACTTTTTAATTCATATCCCATATTATATACTTCATGATAAGATGTATACCTCAGGTCAGCTCCTAGATAACGTGTATGCTAGCTGCTCTTGGTGATTTTCTGGTATATCTGAATCTTCATATCATCATGCTAAACCTGCTCCTCCTGGCTTAAGTAATGTCACCATGATCTTGATGATTATTCTAGTTTTGTGGTTTGGTTATGATCTATTGATTTTCTTTGTTATTTCATGATTCTTATCTGGTGGGCTGGCTGAAGAACATTTGACTGTTATTGGTTGTTCTTGGTTTGGTCGATGGTTGTGAGAGTTGTGGTTGCTAAACAACTATGTGCTGCAAGAAAACCAATTTATATGGTGCCCTGGTGCTATACATGGTAGACAACAGAGCCATGTTGGATTGTGCGTGTGTGGGTGCGTGGTGCGTGCGTGCTGGTGTGGTGCATCTTCAACTTCAGATATTCTTGGCAGATAGAAAACATCTGACCATTAGTTTCCTTTGGTTTTTATTTATTTTCCTTCTCTTATACATGTAATCGCAATAATGTTCTTTTACTTTATTTATTTTTGTAAAGACAATGTATATTTATGTGATGAGCAATAAAGATATAATTTCCCTTGTTGATAATTGTATTATTTGATATATTTTTGTTCTATATTGTGCCTCCTTTGCTATAATGAAAGTCAAACTCAAATATGTGATTCTTTGTTTTGAGTTTATATTTGATTTATCTTTCAAATTCTAATTCATAAGTGTTTGACACGAGAAAAACGTACGGCGCGACTCCCGCGAGTAGGGCGGAAGGGCGTGGTTTCTCTCATGCACACCGGGGATCGGTAAAAGAAAGAAAGTGCGGGCGTGCCAGTGTATAATAATACACAAAGAAACAAAAGAGATTCGGGAACAGTATTTCATTAATCATATAGATAACAAATACAATTCCCATGTGTTGCGCTCCGTGGCCTACTAGCGCGGCCAGCCCGACTAGGGCGATTGCAGTCTCTCGATTCCCGGGCCTCGGGAGGCTCCCGGTTAATTACTCCCGCGGGTTACGCCGCGAGACACCTCCGATTAAGCCGTGTGGTCGTCTTCGTCGTCTTCGCTTCACGTCCTGCATGCATGATGATGATGAAGATGTGTGTGGGCAGCGGCAGGGCCCGTGTCCTCGTCGGTACACGCGCCGCTGTAAGCGTGGCCTGTGCTGCGGCCTCGCCCGCCCTCGCCGTCGCGCCTCGTCGGTCTTGAGCGGCGATGATGTATGTTGTTGAAGTAGCATGATGCAGTCCGTTTAGCTAGGACTTCTTGACGACTTAGCGGCATCGTCGGGGTGTGCAAGGGGTACGCCTCGCGGGAGTAAATTATCGGGAGACCGGCGTCGGTGTAAAACCAACACACGCTCATGTCGGCATGGCCGGTGTGGTCGGCGCCGTGACTGGGCCCGACGCCGAGTACACGGCAGTCGGCGCAGCTTGGGCGCCGTCTCACGAGGTCGCGGTAGAGTCGTGTCGGGGCGCCGTCCAGCGGAGCAGCACCGCAGCAACCTGTACGTCGTGAGCAACCTGTACGTCGCGAGGGTCGGCCAACTCATCAGCCCATGCGCATGGGACATGCATGGATGTGTGCACGGGAGCCATCCATCCACTTCAACATGTACGTCTGCTGCAACCTTTTCTCATCTCCTGCCTTTATACTCCTGTACGTCCTGCAACCAGTAGAGGATAACAAGGCCAGCGCGCAGCGGCGATACACCAGGAGCAACAATATCGATGCCGTTGCACCGGTCGACCGCCAACTGTTGTGCCTGTTCACCGGGCTGAACCACGCCTGTCCGTCGGTTCCTACACGAAGTGCATCTCTGAACCTGTACACCGGCTTGTCCTTGGGCACTCGCTGGGCTGCACGATGGTGAGCGCCATGGCAGCGGCTAGGGCGCAACTGCATACACGTCAACTCCTGTACCTGTACACCGAACGCCCGTTGGTGGAGCTGGACCTGCACTTTGGGCGCGCTGAGCCCGTACGTCAAGTGCCTGGATGAACCTGTCCGCCGGACTTCTTCTGAGAGCTGAGCTGCTTGTCGCGTGTTCCGGGCTGCGCCTATACACCGAGCCGCTCCTGTATATATGCTGCCGCCGAGCTGCGCCTATGCGTCGAGCACAAGGCCGAACCGGTACGCCGGGCCGCTTCCATGAGCCGAGCGGTACGCCGTGTACCTGTACGTCGAGAAGCCGGGGCTGCACCTGTATGCCGGTGACTCCCCTCCACGGTGTTGCCCTCATCGACTCCAGCTCGCCGCGAACGGACAGGTGACGGCGAACTTCGTTGGTGTGACAGACGCGCCGGCCGTTGGGCTGCACAATGGCGAACGCCATGGCAGCGGCGTCCGACTCACCACCACCATGCTAGCTGCGAGGCAGAAACAAGAAGAGGGATTGGCCATATTATTCGTGATTCTCACCATTGGGAAAGCTGAGCTTCGCCTCCATGGATGCTTCTCCGATCTTGCTCCTGGCTTGATGGATGTATGGAGATGGATGAGTTTGTCGCCGTGTACGAGAGCTGGGTTTCTTCTCCCGTGCGTGTCTTCTGCCTCCGGCTGGTCTTTTCTTTTTCCTCAGATGCCTTGATCCCTTGCCTTTTATAGGCGGCAGCCCAGCCACCAGATAAGGATACGGCCGTGACTTCCGCAACCAATTCCCCGATATCCTCAGCTCAATTTCTTTCGTAGGAGCCACGTCTTATCTTCATGAGGTTGGCTCGCTGTTTAAATCTCTTCTGCTTCTAGAACCTCTGGATGGTATGACGGGAAAAGTGTTGTTTCGGAACTCTCCTCCGAGATAACATGTCACGTATGCGAGTCTACATCCGGCCGATCGACTCAGCTCATGCACAAGCCGTGTTGAACCGGACTCATATACGTAGGTGCAATAATCGAACATCTTATACATGCACGTAACAACCAATGGACTCATTGATCGTTGTGTGGATGTCTCCGGCCGATCGACGACTGCACCTGTCAGGTGGACCTCTCCGGCCGGCCACCTGGTATACCGTATATGTATTCACCGTATTTAACATGTATACGTACAACTTACAAACACGGTGAAGATTGATTTGCATCTGCAGTTTCGCATATACTAGCTGCCTGCCTGGTCGTGAATCTGGCCGTGTATGCACATATAAATGATGAGGGACAGGCTCGAATGTGTGTTTGCATAGTCTCCATGCTTAGCCTCTGATATAATTAATCGCTGCCATATAAAATCCAATTTGCCTTAGCACTCGGATATAATCTAAATTTTATACAGCCACTGCATAAATCTTGTCGAACAAATGCCCCCCACCGAGTTGGGTTTGCGAGCTGAGGGGAGCGCAGCGGAGCAGACTCAACTTGGTGGACGAGAACGACCAAAAGCGCAGCTAGTTGTGTAGTCTTGTCGGGATCTTTCATCATCTTTATTTGCAATAAGGTGATGGCTTGTATTCTGATTTTGTTGTTGTCGTTTTGATACCATTGGCCTGGTAAGACATGCCGCAACTCGCGTTCCCTATTCTTCCTTAAGAATCCGGCTCTCAGCACCTGCCATAACAACAAGAAAAGAAAAGGAGAAAAAGAAAAATTTACTTGTAACTTGCTCTCGCCTGATCCAGCCTAGGCTAGCACGGCAAGGAGTCACATCATCGATTTACTCGTGTCTTCAGAGATAACCATTCGTGTCTCATCACTACAACAAGGAGCAATCGTGAGGCATGAGAGCAACACTTTGGCCAAAATGCAGTCACGCCATTGGAACAGCGCAACGCCTCCTGAACCTGCTGCGACCGGCACTGCTTGTTAATCGGCAGCCGGCCGGCCACCCCACCGACGATGAGCACCATGGTATGTCGCTTCCTTTTCTCTGCCCGGCGTGTCGACGGTACGTCCACCATGTGCCACATGTGCCTTAAGTCTTCTCTTAAAGCCTTTGCACCCGAGAAGAGTGTGTCGACATGCGTCGGGGATGTCGGTCGGTGACTGACACAGTCCGCCGCTAGTAGAGGTGCGTCTGTGGTTGAGCTTCCTGGAGCGGGTTGAGACCGTGTATGGTGCCAGCCAACCAGCTACATTTTCTTCATCTTCACTTTGTGGCGAAATACCTTGCCATTTTCTGAAGATATTTTTATCAATCTAGTCGCGACCGTCTAGCCATGTGGTGCCAGCCGACTAGGTTGAAGGGTTTCACAGCTTCACGCTAACCGCACTGGCGCGCTACACTGCTCCTGTATCTTGATGTGTTGATGTAGATGAGACACCGGTAAGCCGTCGGCATGAACATCATTGTGTGGAGGCACCACCTGCAAGGTAAAGAGCAGTCCCGCAGTGTTGGCGATGTCGTAGACGAGGTGCCTCGGTGATGTAGACGGACCAGAGATGGAAACGCCTCTGGTGTTGTTGATGTAGGTTGGTGTAGAGACCTAAAACCGAGACTCGTCGCTGGCCCCATGTCCCGTCGATGTTTTTCCTGCAAAAGCTTTGGTGTACCTGCTTGGGCTTAAGGCACGAAGCAACCGAGAGCCAGAAAATACGCAAAAGGCAAATTGCGAGGAAAACAAATGTCTTTGGGGTTGTGTTTTTAAAATGTTGGCTTTCCCTTTATACACTAGCTATATGTGTGATATCCGAGAAGGCCGCCGAAAGACTTGTCATTGGGAACCGTCGAAAGACCGTGACGGTTACAACATGTCCTTACGTGTACGTGTGTGGAGACGCCGTCTTCGGCGATGCTTCCGAGAGGCAGTAGAATGTCATACTCTAGCCCATCATGATACCGAGGAGTCCCACAGCCGGACCATGCCCCCTGCATGATGCCCCACAAACCCAGAGACTTGGGCGTGGTAAGTTGAGGCTGAATGGTTTTAGGATGATGGATTGTGGATTTCCATGCCTTGTTGAGGGGTGGTGAACGGTTACCTTCCGCCTTCTTTCCAGTGGTCCCTTTGATGCTTCGGGCTATTGGACTTCTTCATATTTGGATATTTGCCCTCTTGTGAGGACGCTTTGTACAGGCCATTTGAACGGCCATGGACTTCATGAGACTTCTTGTACTTCTTTGTGATTTTCTTGGATTGCTTGAACTTCTTTGGGATTCTTTGTTGTTTGGACTTCTTCGAGATTCTTCTTTGCTTGATGGGGGACCCACCTTGAGAACTTGGAAGGCAACCACTCACTTTGGTGGACTAAAGAACCCTCTGGCACTTTATCTGGAGCTTATGGTGGCACACCCCAGGGTTGTCACGCGGCTTCGCACCCAGTCCAACTTGCGTCGGTCAGGCGGCCGTTCAATGATCTCTTTCCTAGGGGCTTCCCTGGGGCGTGAGCCTCTGTGAGCGAGTGGCCCGCCGGGAAGCATAGCGGCGCGGAGCCTCGGTACGATGAAGTGCCCAAGTAATCTTCTCCACTGCCTCCGAAAGCATACACTTGGTACGTGTCGTGATTTGCGGGTGTGTTGGTTGCCTTGTTTGCAACACTTTGTGCCGCCCTCCGACGAGTCCTAAGGCAGCCCAATCTTCAATCACCAGCATGGGGTATGTTGAGGGAAAGCCTTTTTTTTGTTTGAAAATGGGGAAAGTGAATATCCACGCAATGCATATGTGAATGCACCATGGGTTCGAGCCGACTGAAAAGTTCCCCATCACAAGAAACGCCAAAGAAAAGAAAAAAAATGGCAACGGAAGAGGCAAATTTCAACAAAAATACTTCTTGAGGAACCTTCCGTTGATTGGGGGCATAGGCCGGGATCCTTGAGAATCAACCAGCTGGTATGCACCCCCGTCGTAGACTTGTTCGATGGCGTAGGGCCCTTCCCACTTTGGCTCGAACTTCCCCTTCGTCTTGTGCGTGACAACGATAGGGCGCCTTAGCACAAGGACTAGTTCACCTTTTCGAAACACGAGATGCTTGACGAGCTTGTCGTAGGCTCTCACCATGTTCTGGCGATAAAGCTCCAAGTTCTGCAGGGCATAAAGACGCTCCTCCTCGAGGGCGTCGAGCTCCTGGAATCGCAGGTGTACCGTGACGCGGTACGCCCATAAAGACTCGAAGAGACGGTCATGCCAGTCTCTTCTATGTCTTGTCACCGTCTTCTTGAGTATCTTGCCGAGCGTCTTGTTGAAGGCTTCAATGGCTCCATTGGCTTGAGGGTAGTAGCCGGTGGAGTAGTTCCACTTGATCTTGTACTTCGCCATGAACCTGTACATCTTCTTGGACTTGAAGGCTTTGGCGTTGTCCGAGGTGATGCGGTGTGGAATCCCAAAGCGATATATAATATTTCGCTCTAGGAAGTTGATGACGTTGTCGCTCTTCACCTCCCGTAGCGGGACAGCTTCCGCCCATTTGGAGAAGTAGTCTGTCGCTGCAAGGATAAAACGATGGCCCCTCGAGGAAGGTGGATCGATTGGGCCGATGACGTCGATTCCCCAGGCGTCGAATGGCCAGGAGGGAACAGTGGGATGTAGGGGAACTGGCGGTTGATGCTTGAAGTCGCCGTGGATTTGGCAACCGTGGCATGACTTGGCTACCCGAAGGCAGTCCGTCATGATACCGGGCCAATAGTACCCAGCTAAGCGTATGCTGTGGTACATCTTTGCTCCGCCTTGGTGTCCGCCGCAGACTCCGTGGTGCATTTCCTGCAAAATCTTTTCGGCCTCACCTCGGTTGACGCATCTAAGTAGGATCTCCTGCCCATGAGACCGTTTGTATAAGACACCGGCCTTATAGACGTAGGAGGGCAATCGTCTTTGGAGTTGGCGCCTCTTGACGGGGTCGTCGGGGAGGCTGCCGTGCTTGAAGTAGTCGAGGAAGGGTTGCATCCACTCATCCTCATCCACCACGTTTGTTGTGATGGTGTTGACTTCATACTCCGGCGGGATGAGTTCCAGAACAGCGGGAAGAAGCCACCTTTCTTCGACCGTCACCTGCATGGATTTATCATCTGGAAGCACCAGTGCTGCCGCCAGTTTCGCCAAGGCGTCTCGCAGGCGCATTTCTGCTTCGTGGCACATGGAGAACTTCAACCTGGAGAAATTTCTCCATGAGATTCCGGGCCGCATTGTAGTACGGCACCAGTTCAGGCTTGCGTACTTCATAGATGCCGTTGACCTGCCTGACGATGAGCTGGGAATCTCCATAGGCCCGTAAAGAACGGACATCCATGGAGAGAGCCAGGAGGAGGCCGAAGATGAGTGCCTCGTACTCCGCCTCGTTGTTAGAGCACTCCTCCTTGAGAAGGGAGAAGGAGTGATACATCACCTCCCCTCGTGGAGTCTTGAACACCAGTCCTGCACCGGCCCTTCGTCTTGGGGTTCCGTCTGAATTGGCCTCCGTACGGGAAGCACCGTCGAAGTAGAGCTCCCATGGACCTTCGAGCTCGGCGACGAACACCTCCTCATCGTGGAAGGTTGGTGATGAGCGGGGAGTCCTCCGGGGATGGGGTGCGCTGCAAGAAAATCTGCCAATGCTTGCCCCTTGATCGCTTTCTGGGGGACAAATGTTAGGTCAAACTCCATCATGAGGAGCGCCCATTTTCCTAGTCGCCCCATCAACGCAGGCTGACTTAGTACGTACCTTATAGGGTCCGCTCTTGCAACGAGCTGGATCTGTAGCGCTAGCATGTAGTGTCTCAGCTTCTTCAAGGAGAAAATTAGCGCCAAGCATAACTTCTCTATTGGAGAGTAGTTCCGCTCAGCGCCCACCATGGTGCGGCTTAGGTAGTAGCAAGCCACCTCCTTCCCTTCATCATTGTGTTGAGCGAGTAGAGCGCCTATCGAAGCAGGCTGCGCTGCAATGTATAGAATAAGGGGGCGCCCTTTTACAGGAGCTGCCAAGACGGGCGGACTAAGCAAGTACCTCTTGATGTCGTCGAAGCCTCTTTGACAAGCTTCATCCCATACGAACGGAGCTCCTTTCTTCATAAGGCTTGAGAAGGGCTGAATGCGTCCGGAGAGGTTGGAGATGAAACGACGAATGTATGCTAGCTTCCTCGCAAGGCCCGCAACTCCTTGAGATTGCGGGGTGGTGGCATGTTGAGGATGGCCTTGATCTTCTTGGGCTCGATCTCTATGCCTCGGTGGTGTACGATGAAGCCGAGGAAGAGCCCTGATTGCACGGCGAAGGCGCATTTCAGCGGGTTCATCTTGAGCTGGTGTCGACGTAGACGCTCAAAGACAACCCGCAGGTCCTCCTTGTGATCTTGGCGTTCTTTGGTCTTGACCACCATATCGTCGACGTAGCATTCCACCGACCGATGGATGAGGTCTCCGAGTATGTACGTCATGGCACGTTGGTATGTTGCACCTGCATTCTTCAAGCCGAATGGCATGACGGTGTAGTAGAAGTTGCCCTTCGGGGTCCTGAACGCGGTGTCGATGGCGTCTTCTGGGTCCATCTTGATCTGATTATAGCCAGACGAACCATCCATAAAGGACAGTGCGCCGTGGCCCGTGGTGGAGTCGACAACCATCTCCGTGATGGGCAAGGGAAAGTCGTCCTTGGGGCATGCTCGGTTTAGGTCGCGGAAATCCTGGCAGACCCGTACCTGGCCGTTCTTCTTCTCCACGGGCACAATATTTGCGAGCCACCGGGTGTATTTGGCCTCCTTGATGAAACCTGCAAGGATAAGTTTGTCTACCTCGGCGATGACCTGGTCTTCAAACTCTGGACGTAAGCGTCGCGGAGGTTGCTTGACCGGACGGTGATATGGGTCAATCGCCAGCTTGTGAGTGGCGACACGAGGGTCGAGGCCCGGCATCTCCTTGTAGTTCCAGGCGAAGCAATCCCTGTACTCCATCAGAAAGCATCGATAGCCTTCTCGCTCCTCTTCCGTCAGCGTGGCGCTAACAAAAGTTGGGCGTGGATCATCTTCCGTCCCAAGGTTGACTTCAACGAGCTCGTCGACAGTGGGTTGTCCACCATCTTCTAACTCTGGTGGAGCTGATGTGGACCCGAGCTCCTCCCGTACCTCCGATGGATCACCGTTGTGGTAGCTTTGTCGGTGAAGACCGCGATGTGAAGTTTCGGCGTCGTCGCCTGAAGAGACGAAAGTAGCATGGCAAGTGACTCGTGGGCCCTCCTCTTCCTCGTCGGATCCTTCGAGGTTGATGTAGCCAAGCCCGAACTTGGGACGAGCCTTGTGCTTCCTTTTGATGAGATCTTCTGCTTGCCTCCACCACTCCTCGCACACCGCGGGTGGTGGGGGTATTCTGTTGTTTCGCTGAAGAGTGAAGCCGGCTTTCTCCATCAAGCGAGCCATCTTGGGCTCAGCCTTCATAGTGGATAGTGCTTCTTCTGTATCACCGCGAGGTTGAGGAAGTTCAAATATAGAATCACAATGTTGTACCTGCGGAACTTTATAGAAAATGGTTTGGGTTTTAGATCCAGACAAACTTGGGATTGCCCAAACCTCCAATGGGGAAGCCATAGATATGTAGAGAGACGGGGGCTGCATGCCTTGAGCTCCCCTTGCGACTTCCTCCATTTCTTGTATTCTTCTCCTAACCACCCCTCCTTGCGCGGGCATGTGCTCGTCCTTTCGGGCGCCGCGTGCCCGCAGCGTGATGGGCGCCGGCGCATCACTGCTGCCGATAGGCACCTTTGAGTCCATCTGGGCACCTGCGAGCTTCCAAGAGTTAAACAACCGGGCTCATGGTGCGCCAAAGTCGATGAGGATGTGGTAGTCTCGCTTGAAGGCGTCGCGGTCGACCTCAATGTGATTGTTGTCGGTGATGGTAATCTTGCCTTCAATAGTAACGGTGCTGATGGGGTAGGTGTCGAAGAGCCTGCCCCCAGCGAGGTTGGAGTAGAACCTCCCGCCCCCGACGGGAAGGAGTGCTTGAATTGCCGTTGCGCTGTTGAGGAAGATCGTCTACGCCCAGCATGTTTGTGACTCCGGGAGGAAGCGCCCTGTACGTCGGCCGGAGAACACGGCATGATGAGGCGCCTTGCTTCCACTTCGGATGTGACACCTGGTTTGACTAAAACATCAACCGGTGGTGTTGTACGCCCCATCTTCTAGTCGCTATCTTCAACGGGGAAGTAGTACTTCGCATCTGCATGATGCGACTCCTGGATGGTGTAGGGGTTGGTGTTGCCGATGATGCGTTGCTGTGTGCCGTTGCCGTCGAGGAACTTCAGGCATTGGTGAAGAGTAGAAGGCACCACACGATACTTATGTATCCATGGCCTCCCCAAGAGGGCCGAGTAAGAGGTGTTCGCTTCAATGACGAAGAATCGCACCTTGAAGCTGAAAGTTGACATTTGGATCTTCACCGTGATGGCGCCCAACGTCGGCTTTCCTTGGTTGTCGAAGCCGCATATCATCACATCTGTGGACTCCAAGTCTTCTTCCGTGAAACCGGCCCGCTTCAAGCTCCGGAGGGGCAAGATGTTTACCGCAGATCCTGGGTTGATGAGGATCCGACGAAGGTATGCAACGCCAATGTTTCCCTCCACATAGAGCGGACGATTGTGGGCGCCATCTTCTATGAGGTTGTCCTCTTCGTCAAACGTGATCTCATTCACGAATAAGGGGTTGGAGAAGAGGCGGTGTTTTGCCATGCACACCTCGTAGAGTTCCGGAGCTTGGAGCGCCTTGACAAGGGCTTCACGAAGGTCCGGGACCATCATGAGTGCATCATGCACACTCAGAAGTGCAGGGATCCTCTTGAGGTGGGCGATGATGTTGTAGTCAACGTCGTGTGGCTTCGTCTTCCCTTCACCATGACCTTCTGGCGCTTCCTCGTGCGAAGGGACCTCCTTCTGGGCCGCCGGCTTGTCAACTCTAGCTTGCTTGGGCTTCACGGGGTCGGGCAGAACTTTGCCTCCACGCAGGTTCATGTTCACCTCTTCCACCTGCAAGTTCTTCATGGCGTCTTCAGCAAGGAACGCCTCCTGTTCTTCGGGAGTAAGCACGCCATCGGAATCGGAACTAGGCGTGTCCTTGTAGTCAAGGATGACGTTGCAGCTCACGACGTTGGATGATTGGGAAGAGGTAGCTTCCTCTTGTACTTCCTCCGTCCCACCGCTTGGCGCCTTCTTCTTTGGCATGAACTGTGCCAAAGTGGGCAGAACGTGCCCCGTCGAGGGAACGCCTCGTCTCCCTCTGATAGAGGGACAAACCTTGACGGAGGGCGGCGTTGACTTGGGTTGAATCGCTTTAAGATTGTTGGAGGAGCGCGTGTTGATGATGTCGAGCGATGAGGTGGAAGTGGGAGGTTCCTCGAGTACGACCTTCTACGCGCCATGCTCCATGGCTCCTCCTTGCATGCGGTCGGGGTCGCACCCCTTTGAGAGATGGGCATGGGCACCGCAGCAAGGACAACGTTGGATAGCTGGCTCTCAACTTGTGAGAGCGGCACCCATGCATCTTCGTGCTCCATGCCTTGGCTTGATGTAGCGGTTGGCGTGACGCTTACCATGTTCACCGCATGATAATCGGGATTGATGGCTTCTGGGTCCAGGTTGATCCTCTTTTCATTGACGGCTCTTTGTAGCCATTCTTTGAAGGCGATGCAATCCTCGATGACATGACCCACGTACCTATGATATGGGCAAAATAGAGCATTATCCGTCATTCTCACCTGGTCGGGTCTTTGAGGTTCTGGTAGGTTCAAGGCTCGATGTTCCATCAATTGATTGAACATGTCCTTTACTAGCTCCCTGCGGAAGATGTATTGCTTCTTGAGGAGTTCCTGCAATGATGGGCGTTGCCTTCCTCCGGCTTGATCACCTCTTGCACCCAAGAAGGGCACATTGCCTTGTGGTGTCGAGGAGAAGACCCTGGTGGCGTTCGCCTCCGCAGTTGCCTTCATCTTGCCTCCATTGTTAATTGGCTTGGATGTCGATGCGAAGCGTCTAGTGGGGTCGAATGCGCTGGCGTTCTTGTAGAGCTCCATGATCTGCGGTGACTTCTCGAACTCTAACTTCGTGGCTGCCACCGCCGAGCTTAAGGCACTAAAAGTTCTTGGCTCACGCCGAGATACCTCAAGCGACCAATGTTGCTGCATCCCATGGACGCACATCTCGATGGCGTCCTCAAGGTGCATCTCCCGAGCGAGACGCACGTAGGCCGTTGCGGAAGCGGATGATATACTCGTCGATGGACTCCTCTCGACGCTGTCGGACCTGCGATAGTTCAACAATAGAGAAGTCTTTCTTCATGGCGACGAAGTGCTTCTTGAAGACCTCCTTCATGCCTGCCCAACTTCCGATGGCTCCGACCGGCAAGCGGCTATACCAGTGGAAGGCGGGGCCGGTTAATGACCCTGAAAATTGGCGAAGGAGAAGGGATGAGCTATTTGCGGTGTCGCCGCACGCCGCCTCGAAGTATGCCAAGTGCTCCCTTGCGTCGCCAGTCCCATCAAATTGACGGAACTTTGGTGGGTGCCATCCGGCGGGGAATGACACCCTGTCGTGCCATGCTTCGTATGGCTTTTCTAGCTCGCTCTCTCGAGGTTTGAGGGGTTTGATCGACCGTCAGCCTGCTTGAACCTCTTGGTCACCATGTCTTCAATGAAGTCGTGGTATCCTTTTAACACGCTTGGTTGTGGTGCTTCATTGGAAGCACCTGCCGGGCTTGCCCACTGTCGAGCGTGTGTGTTTGGTTCTTGAAGTTGGCGCCCATCGTTGAGCTGCGTTGCTGCTACAGCGCCATCTTGAAGCTCCTTCTCCTGTGGGTCTACCACTCTGTGCGGCGAGCTTGGTGATGGAGCGCCATTGTTGGTGGTGTTGTTCGTTTTATTCATCATGAGCTCGATGAATGTGTCAAGCTTTGTCGTCAGGTTGTTAAGCGCGTTGCCTTGCTTCTTCACTTGCTCCTCCAGGGCCATCTCTCGCGCCGTTGGCGCACTTGCTTCCGCAGATGCGGTGCCATCCTTGTTCACCTCGTCTATCGCCATGTGGGCAGGTGCGGTGTGGAGATCTTCAAGTCTGTCCTCGCGATCCGACAACTCGGAAGGAGCGAGTTCGTGGTATGGCGGAGAGTGTGGAAGGTTCTGCAACGAAGATGATGAAGAGGCGTCGGAGAAGCTTTCTTCGTCATTGTGGTCATCATCCGTGCCCTCCTCTTCGGCTGACCCGTCCGTCACACTTCGAAGTGCAATGGACTTTAGTCGTGTGCTGGGTCCAGGTCGACTTGCTACCTGCAAAAGCTCATCTCGATCCAGTGGAAGTCTCGAGGTTATGTCGGTGTAGTGACGCGGTGATATATCCGGATGATATCCCGAGTCTCCATCGGAAAGTGAGCCCTTCCCGGTCATGATGGGAAGACATGGGGCAGCCGATCTTGCTCCCTCCTCTGACGTGGATGTGCTTGACTTCGTCCCTGCATCGGCACCCTTGAACCATGAGCGTACATGGCCAAGACGTGGTAGGAACGCCATCTTGAAGTCCGCCTTTGGGTTTGGGACAATCTCCTCATCTGAGGGATAGTCGAACTCATGGGTAACTTGGGGAGGCTTCCATTCTTCATTTTGCTCTAGCCGTGGGCGCACTGCTACAGTGCCGCACAAAGCGAGGTTCTTCTCTGAAGACACCTTCTCCTCTGCAGCCTTTTGTCGTGCGATAGCTTCCTTGTCTTGTTCTACACCTGAAAGGGAAACAAGAGAGGGTTCCGCGGAGAGCATCGTGCCTTGTCCCGAGGTGACATTGGTTTCCGCCCCAAGATCCACTCCGTTGTTGGAGTAGGACGGGGAATGAGATCTCTCGATGCCTTCCATGGGCGTAGCTGTTGACGTTGGCGCCTTCTTCTTCGCCGAAGACGCGAGGTGTCGTGGTAACCTTCACCTGTTCATCGTCTTGTCGAGGAGTTGCTGAAGGAAGCGAGGGTGGAACCTCTGCACTCTTTGCTTCCGCTGGTCCTGGGGGTGTCTTGCGTGGCTTCGGTGTTAGGCGGTTGAGCAGGTAATTGTACCGCTCATGACGCTCCAACTCGGGGGAGATGCGGAAGCCGATCCTGTCATTTTCTTGCACGACCCCGCCATCGGGTCGCACACGAACCCGGGTGTACCGCAACACCAAGTCCTCGAGTTCTTTGTACAGAACTCGTCGGTTCCTTCGGCGTCTCTCCCGCTTGCGTTGGTTCTCCGTGGCGGCCCTCGAAGGTACCTGTGGGGTGGGAAGAACTGGTGGTGCAGCACGAGTAGATGAAGTGGCCGCTTCTCTTGGTAAGCGCGCATGAAGTTGCTCTCCCCGCCTATGAGGGGAAGAAGGTCGAAGGGGAAATGGCGCCCGTAGAGGATCCCTTGGTCACCACACTTGCGTGGGACGAGAGTCCCGCTCCTCGTCTTGATGGCGTGACCATCGGTTCCACCGTGGGGGCATGTTAGGATGCCTCCCATAGATGGGTCGAGTTGGTGAAGGCGGACGTCGAGGCGCCAAGGTTCGACGCTCATGTTGAGGACGATAACTCGGGACTTGGCGCGTCGTCCTGCCCCCAGCTCGCGTCGGCGATGTACGTGGCGCCCCTTGATCACGAAGCCGCCGTTGGATGTTGTCCATTTGGTCCTGCAGCTGGCGAAATTCTCGCCGCAGGTCCTCGTTGCGTGGCGCAGGTGCCTCGTTCCGAAGAACGGAGAACCTATTGTCATTGGGAAGTGACTTCCCGTCCACCGTCGACGTGTGGAGGCACGTTGCCCACGTTCCCCGCCTATAGTCTTCAAGGTTGATGGAGACCGTAGGACCTGGAAGAATGGGCTCTTTGCGTGAGCGCCGTTTCCAAAACTCCTTCATGATGGTTCGCCGCACCATCTCCTTGACCTTCAACGGCTCGTTCGCCCACTCATCGGGGAACAAGTTGTAGGGTGGGGTCAAGGTATTCGCGTAGGTGAACACCTTGTCGAGCAAGGTCCTTCGCATCAAGGGACCAATCTTCCTCCGGCACCGCGCATTGAGCGATGCGGGAGCTTATCTCGTTGTTGGAGGTTTTGTACCTTACGGTACTTCCTCCTGTAGTTTCGAGCGGGTGCGGGCTATCGGACAAGCGAGCGCTTGCCATAAGCCTCCGCAAGTGGTAGGACGCCGCTTCCAAGCCCTCGAGGAGCTCGACCTCGGTGCGCCTAGTTGTTGGTGCGAGCAGCGGCTGGAGGTGGTGTCGGTGTAGGCGCACGCAGTGACGCCGCACCTGTTCTCCTGTTGATGGCCATGATGCGTAGGCGTTCTGCTGCCTCCACATCTCCTCGCATTTCGGCCCTTGTTGACTCCTTCAACAGGGCGCGGGCCTCAAGCATAAGCTCGCGGCGCTCCTTCTTTGCTTTGGCGGCCGCCCGCCTTTGCGCCTTCTTGGACTGCACAACTTGGAATTGTGCAGGGTCCTGCGCTTGGTGCATGTACACCTTGGCGCCAACCTCGAAGAACACGAGTCGGAGGCCGCGTCCCGAAGTGGATCGTCATCGGCTCCGTGTACTTGTATAGTCCTCCTGCATAAGATATCTTCGATCAGCGGAGCTCTATACCTTTGCCTTGTCATGCAGCATGATGTGCGGATGGATGGACGGGCGAAGACGATTCCGACGACCACGGCGAAGCGAAGATGGGAGGAGAACCAGAGTCCCACCGGGCGTGCCAATTTGTTTGACACGAGAAAAACGTACGGCGCGACTCCCGCGAGTAGGGCGGAAGGGCGTGGTTTCTCTCATGCACACCGGGGATCGGTAAAAGAAAGAAAGTGCGGGCGTGCCAGTGTATAATAATACACAAAGAAACAAAAGAGATTCGGGAACAGTATTTCATTAATCATATAGATAACAAATACAATTCCCATGTGTTGCGCTCCGTGGCCTACTAGCGCGGCCAGCCTGACTAGGGCGATTGCAGTCTCCTGATTCCCGGGGCCTCGGGAGGCTCCCGGTTAATTACTCCCGCGGGTTACGCCGCGAGACACCTCCGATTAAGCCGTGTGGTCGTCTTCGTCGTCTTCGCTTCACGTCCTGCATGCATGATGATGATGAAGATGTGTGTGGGCAGCGGCAGGGCCCGTGTCCTCGTCGGTACACGCGCCACTGTAAGCGTGGCCTGTGCTGCGGCCTCGCCCGCCCTCGCCGTCGCGCCTCGTCGGTCTTGAGCGGCGATGATGTATGTTGTTGAAGTAGCATGATGCAGTCCGTTTAGCTAGGACTTCTTGACGACTTAGCGGCATCGTCGGGGTGTGCAAGGGGTACGCCTCGCGGGAGTAAATTATCTGGAGACCTGCGTCGGTGTAAAACCAACACACGCTCATGTCGGCATGGCCGGTGTGGTCGGCGCCGTGACTGGGCCCGACGCCGAGTACACGGCAGTCGGCGCAGCTTGGGCGCCGTCTCACGAGGTCGCGGTAGAGTCGTGTCGGGGCGCCGTCCAGCGGAGCAGCACCGCAGCAACCTGTACGTCGTGAGCAACCTGTACGTCGCGAGGGTCGGCCAACTCATCAGCCCATGCGCATGGGACATGCATGGATGTGTGCACGGGAGCCATCCATCCACTTCAACATGTACGTCTGCTGCAACCTTTTCTCATCTCCTGCCTTTATACTCCTGTACGTCCTGCAACCAGTAGAGGATAACAAGGCCAGCGCGCAGCGGCGATACACCGGGAGCAACAATATCGATGCCGTTGCACCGGTCGACCGCCAACTGTTGTGCCTGTTCACCGGGCTGAACCACGCCTGTCCGTCGGTTCCTACACGAAGTGCATCTCTGAACCTGTACACCGGCTTGTCCTTGGGCACTCGCTGGGCTGCACGATGGTGAGCGCCATGGCAGCGGCTAGGGCGCAACTGCATACACGTCAACTCCTGTACCTGTACACCGAACGCCCGTTGGTGGAGCTGGACCTGCACTTTGGGCGCGCTGAGCCCGTACGTCAAGTGCCTGGATGAACCTGTCCGCCGGACTTCTTCTGAGAGCTGAGCTGCTTGTCGCGTGTTCCGGGCTGCGCCTATACACCGAGCCGCTCCTGTATATATGCTGCCGCCGAGCTGCGCCTATGCGTCGAGCACAAGGCCGAACCGGTACGCCGGGCCGCTTCCATGAGCCGAGCGGTACGCCGTGTACCTGTACGTCGAGAAGCCGGGGCTGCACCTGTATGCCGGTGACTCCCCTCCACGGTGTTGCCCTCATCGACTCCAGCTCGCCGCGAACGGACAGGTGACGGCGAACTTCGTTGGTGTGACAGACGCGCCGGCCGTTGGGCTGCACAATGGCGAACGCCATGGCAGCGGCGTCCGACTCACCACCACCATGCTAGCTGCGAGGCAGAAACAAGAAGAGGGATTGGCCATATTATTCGTGATTCTCACCATTGGGAAAGCTGAGCTTCGCCTCCATGGATGCTTCTCCGATCTTGCTCCTGGCTTGATGGATGTATGGAGATGGATGAGTTTGTCGCCGTGTACGAGAGCTGGGTTTCTTCTCCCGTGCGTGTCTTCTGCCTCCGGCTGGTCTTTTCTTTTTCCTCAGATGCCTTGATCCCTTGCCTTTTATAGGCGGCAGCCCAGCCACCAGATAAGGATACGGCCGTGACTTCCGCAACCAATTCCCCGATATCCTCAGCTCAATTTCTTTCGTAGGAGCCACGTCTTATCTTCATGAGGTTGGCTCGCTGTTTAAATCTCTTCTGCTTCTAGAACCTCTGGATGGTATGACGGGAAAAGTGTTGTTTCGGAACTCTCCTCCGAGATAACATGTCACGTATGCGAGTCTACATCCGGCCGATCGACTCAGCTCATGCACAAGCCGTGTTGAACCGGACTCATATACGTAGGTGCAATAATCGAACATCTTATACATGCACGTAACAACCAATGGACTCATTGATCGTTGTGTGGATGTCTCCGGCCGATCGACGACTGCACCTGTCAGGTGGACCTCTCCGGCCGGCCACCTGGTATACCGTATATGTATTCACCGTATTTAACATGTATACGTACAACTTACAAACACGGTGAAGATTGATTTGCATCTGCAGTTTCGCATATACTAGCTGCCTGCCTGGTCGTGAATCTGGCCGTGTATGCACATATAAATGATGAGGGACAGGCTCGAATGTGTGTTTGCATAGTCTCCATGCTTAGCCTCTGATATAATTAATCGCTGCCATATAAAATCCAATTTGCCTTAGCACTCGGATATAATCTAAATTTTATACAGCCACTGCATAAATCTTGTCGAACAATAAGATGAAGAACTAAGTCAAGATTCAAATGTGAACTCAAATTACTGTCCCCAAAATTATGACATTTTTTCCTACAAAACCTATAACATTCAAATGATAACCTAAACCTAGTCGCCATTCATAAGAGATTTTGTTCCCTCTAAGGTTTTGTTTAAAGCACAAAAAATTTCCCCTCATTTTCAAATGCATGCATACTGATGCACAAAATCTAAATCTGGCCCGAGGTTGGTCCTAAATGTTGGGATGTTACAACCACTCAGCAGCGACAGTTTTTTCTTGTAGTACGCTGCGACACATATGTTTTCTCTTTACTCATTTGATGTTTCAAAGACTAGGAGCACAACGTCCAACCTAAGAGGAAGTGCTTTCTTTCTCTCCACATCTAGCTATCCGTCAGCCTTGAGAGTCGACTCCCACTTAGCCGCCATAGATCCAACCTCTCCTGCGGTTGGTGCCCTTGCTAGGTGGCCACGAGATGTGCTAGGACGAGGGATGGATCTTGTACAGGTAGATCTACATTTGTCTTTGGCTTTATGCTACTTTTAGGATTCATGCCGCTATGTTTCTTCCTCCTTGGCTAGTTTACGACGACCCCAAACGACGCTGGAGCTAGGCAACTCCTCCTGCAGTCTATTTCCATGGTGGATATGTTGCAGTGCTGGAGATGGCAAAGGACATTTTAGTAAAATTGCTGGTCTGGTGTTTTTCGTCTGGATCCAGAACAATTCTTCGAGATTTCTTCTCCTGGCCCGGCATTGTGGCGAGAGGGTGGAGAAGAGCAGAGTGCTATATTTTAGAGCTGGAGAAAGAAGGGGATGTCAGTTTGTGCTGCAATCTGGAGAATACTACATGGTGGCCATGTTCGATGTCGTGATATGTGGCCGATACGGAGACATCTCCAAGCGCCAAATTTTGGCGTTTCTTCAACCTCATATGCCGAGGCCTCTTTCCGAGATCGGCTGCGGTGTCTCAGATCCAGTGGGGAGGACTAAAGGACTGGATTCCCTTTTCTTATTTTGTTCTAGGGTCCGCTGTGCAAATTTCTAGGACTATGTTGTATATTTTTATTTTTATTAGTGCTGTATGTTTAAAATGTATCCCACTGGCAATAATATAAAGCACCATCCGGGGTCCTTCTAGATCACTCTTCCCGTTTTTTTTAAAAAAAAAAGAGACTAGGAGCACTATTCCCACAAAAGATACTCTTTGTACACTGTCCATATTCTTGTGATCTCCCTATCCCAAAGCGTAAAACCACATAAGAGAATATGCATATTAGCCAAACATCAGTAGATAGAAGCAATCTCCCTGGGCAGGGACATTTTATAGGGAAAACTCAATTTAGCTCTCGGGTGCATATGTTCCCTGTAACAGAATTTTTTTTTGAAATGTCGAATTTTTTTGATAAATAAATCTACATGTATGTCTCCATGATATATGTTCGTTCGTCAACTTTCGCGAAAAAACGATAATTTTTATGGTCTATGTCAAAAAGAGAAAACAATTCTTGTGAAAACTATTATTTTTAGCATCAAGTTTTATCTTTTTTACACACGCCACATAACAAGTTGAATTTTCATGAAACGACTTTGTGAGCGTGTAGCACGTGAAGATGTATGTGCGAATTTTTTGTTTCAAAATTTTCAACATTTCAATATGTGTCTAAGATGCATTTCAAAATAAAGGGGGCATATGCACCCATGTGCCAAAACATCACTCTGCTTTTTATATTATTATTATACGTTCTTCAAGACGGCTGCATATTTTCAAATCTCCTAGCTCACTTCAATGCATGATGTCATACTTTGTCTGTGATCCTTCCCTTTACATTCGTCATAAACCCGGAGGCCAAAAAAGTATTGGATTAATTGGGAAAAAGTCATTGCTTGATTTAGACATATTGTGTCTAAGATTCCAAGGCTCGGAGTACTTTTCTTTCTCTGTAATCCTCAACGAGGTCGTGGTACAAGTTAAAAAAGGAAACCAATAATAGAATAGGGCTATTTTGAATTCCCCGTGACTTTCGAAGCTTCCTCGATGTAGTGCCCGTTCACGTGAATGGGCAGGGGTGCATATGCTATTTAAACAGGGACGGTAACTGTGTGATCAGTACAAGTTACAAAGCGAGAGCCACACCGTCGAGAGAGAAGTATAGCTAGGGATGTCGAAGACAGTAGAGTTGGTGCTACTTATTGCGCTAGCAGGAATAGTTACGGCAGATGCTGCCTCTAACAACGTCACCGACGGCCCGCACAGCTGCGGGGGCGTTGAAGTCCCCTACCCGTTCGGCATCGTCGACGACACCGGCAATGGCAACTTCCGCCATGGCGAGGAGGGGTTCCGTGTCGCCTGTGAGGCCGGCAAGCCGGTATTCCCCCTCATCGGCGATAGAAAATCCGTCCCGATGGGCAATTTCTCCATCAAGACGTCGGAGGTTACCGTGTGGCTGCCTGTAAGGTGGCAGTGCTACAACCCCTCCGGTAATCTGAACGGGTCATCGGACTACTGGAACATAAATTTCAACAACAAGCGCGTGTATCGCCTCTCCAGCACACACAACTCCTTCTTTATACTCGGCTGCAACACCCTGGGCTATCTCTGGAGCATGCTGGCCGACGACAGCGCCTACAACCAGCTCATCGGCTGCACGGGCTATTGCAGAAACAACCAGAGCGCGGTGGACGGCGTCTGCCATGGCGTAGGCTGCTGCGAGACTTCCATCCCGCGGGGCCTCATTGACAACAAGCTATACTTTATCCGCATCTTCGACGATGTCAATGTCAGCTCGATCAGCTTCAGCCCCTGCGATTACGCGTTTGTGGTGCAGAAGGGCTACTACACCTTCCAAACCGCCGACCTGAACATGAACCTGCACCAGGCCCCGCGGTCCATGCCGGTGAGGCTCGACTGGGCTATCCGTGACAGCCCCACGTGCGAGGAGGCCATGAAGAACAAGGGAAATTACGCCTGCATAAGCTCCAACAGCAACTGCCTCAATTCCACCAATGGACCTGGATACATCTGCAACTGCAGCGGCGGCTACCAGGGCAATCCCTATACTGAATATGGTTGTACCGGTACGTTCCTCCTTGAACACGCGCGTTCCAAAATTCCTTTTCATAAGTTGTATTACCCTGCTAGCTCCGATCCACACTTCTCATGTGTAACTATCCCTTCAGATAAAATTTGGGAAACTGAACCTCTTTCTACTATACATTAATGTCATTGTATTATCGCGAGACTGCTCTTTTTTACTACATTAATGTCATTTTATTAGCGCACGACTGCCCTTTTTCTACTACATTATTGTCATTAAGATTATTGTAAACTTGAAATACTAAGTGATTTATTTCCCAAACAATGATTTCAGTGTACAATTCATCTTTATATGGGAGTACTTAGCTTAGTTTGTCTCAACGTGATCGTAAAAACTAACACGTGGTTGTATGTCTTGACCATTTTTTGCCTAAAAAATAGTCTCCGGTGATTTATAAAGTTGCCACCGTATTGGTTCTAAAATCAGCACATCCTTGTTACAAAATAGGCAGGCCACTTAAAGCCAGATTTTTTTCGCAAAACATGCTGACATGAGATGTACCCGTAGGTTCTAGGCCATCATCAATCCACACACAGGATTTTCCCTCCATTATGTGGCCTTATCGATCATTTTTACGTTTGTCATCTTTGTGCATCTGGCATACTCCCTCCCTTTCATAAAATAAGGCATATAGATTTAGTTAGGAGTCAATGTTTTTTTAAGTTTGACCATCTTTTAGACAAAACAATTAATATCATTAATATCAATAAATTAAATCAACAATCATAATATATTTATAAATATTGTAAATGCATGTATTTTCTTGTATATATTTGGTCAAATTAGCAAACTTGGACCTTTGATCAAATTTATATGCCTTGATAGTGGTAACTTAGCTTGTTTCAATTCATATTTTCCTCAATAGCTTTTCTTTGTACCATAATAAAGATTTCCCTTTTTTCATTCTCACATCTATTAACTAGCTAGTAAATTAATAATTTTGGAAATCTAAAACTAGCAAGATAGTTATGGACACATTTTTGTACTGGCATATATAGTTATCTGACCCGTTTAATGCGATCTGTGCAATGAACACTTTGAAAAATTTACGAAATAAATCAGACATACGAGTAGAATATTTGGTTTTGCTAAAAACCCAAAATATAATTATAGGTGAGTCGATGTTGCAATACTTAGGTTTCTTAATTTTTTTAAACATCCTGAAATATTTTATGCAAATACGAAAACAAAAAAATTATTGTTCTGTAAAAGTAAGTTCAAGAAAAACGAAGCATTAATCAAGATGCTATTGAGATAATATAATGACCACTATATGTGCCACGTAAAAAATCCATAGACGAAAAGTCAATTCAATTCAGGAAACCAACCATTGTAACAAGAATTGTAGAAAAGAATAAAGGCCAAGAACAAATACATGGCCCATGTAAAGCGCCACAATATTGAGCTGTCTAGTTCACTATGAAGCATGATCCATATTTGCCCTAGGAAGATGACTCAAAACGCCCGTAGGTTGGTCCTTCATGCATGGAAGGCAACACCCATCAGGTCCGTTCTATCCGTTTGAATCCCCACAGATTTTTTTTTTTTTGAGCACAGAATCCCCACAGATAAGACTATAAGCTCGAACGGAGCGGCCCATTTTATGGCTTATCCTTGTTTCGTCCGTTTTGATCCAAAGTTCGCTTAAGGGCATCTCCATTGGAGCCATGCAAATGGACTAAAATCGTTAAGAATGCATCTGTGCGGATAAAAAACGTGTTCCAGCGGCTAAACGCAAAATGACCGAACATCCGTTCTGACGCAAACATGGACCAAATGTGCGTTAAGAATACGTATGCGCGGACGCTCCGCGTGTCCGTTCACATCCATTGGGCCTGCATGCCCCACTCTCTCCTCCTTTAATGCAGGCCAGACCCATGTGCTAGCTCCCTCCTGACAACACATATGGTATTTGTCTCTCTCTCAATGCATGACAGGCTCTTGCGGTAAAAAAATACATCTTTACCGCTAAAGATGGGGCAGATACATACGGACACGTGACCATTTTTTATGTCCATACAAACGCACATAGACATAAATTGTATCGAAAATGGGTCATCCCGTTCCCGTTGGAGATGCCCTAAATCTATGGTAAGCATGTCCGTTTATGTATGTCGCATCCGGCCCAACACCACTTCCCAGTATCTCTCGCATCCACTTCCCGTGCTGTTTCTCTCTTGCGCACGGCAGCGAACCACCGCGCCGCGACACCGTCCAAACCACCAGGCCAGCGCAGAGCAGCCCAGCCCCGGGCCCAACACCAGCGCCTCCGCTGCCAGCGGCCACCAACTCATGCTGCTCCTAGCCGAGCAGTCCCCAACTTTCTCTATCTAATTTTCTAGATTTACTGTTTGATTGGATTCTGGCCGTATATGTGTTGTTGGATTGGATTCCGGCCGTTGCAAGCTGTGCTAGTTCGTTCTCTATCTAATTATCTTGTTGGTTTTTATCTCCACATCGAAAGGTGATTCCTGGCAACTTTGGGTTGAATGGAGATTAAAAAAAAATGGACATGTCCGCGTCAAATGGGCGCCTTCACCAACGTTGTTACATCATTTTTATCGGATTTGCATCATTGCGAAATAAAATTCTGCTACAACATTCCTGTGGACTTGGATCATGAGAAACTTATTGTACAACCGTTATATGATTTTGCACAATTTCATCATAGGAATAAATGTTTTGCTACAATAGATCTACGGTTTTGCTGCAGTAACACATAACTTTTGATACGAGGTTGCTACAACAACACAAACTTTTTACTACGAGGTCTCCGGTGAGGTCTTTGGTGAGCTCTTTGCCGATATGTCCCAAGAGATCTATGCGGGATGGGTCTTTTTTTTTTCTCTTGTGACTGAACCTTTTCTAGCTAATGTAGCAAATCCCCGGAGGCACTCAATAATGGCATATGTTGTACTCCCATCTAGACCAACAAGAAGTCATTATGTCCACCCGTAATCGTGTCCATGATTACCACAACTGCGAAGTGGGCCTTGACCTCTATGTACAACTCCCCGTCTTGAACAAGAAACTCTAGTGACAACATATTGTGAGCGCTCATGAATTACCAATGAGTTAATCAAAATGTTTGGTTTTACTTAATCCTTTTGAATTGCCATTTTTTCTACATTTTCTGATATTACTTAATTTTTTCATCAATCTCATTAGAACTCTGAAAGAAATTCTTTTTTGCAATATAAACAAATTCTTTCTATTTCTATGTTTTATAGTTTTTTCAACATTTTTTATTTTTTTCAAGGTTATTATTACATGCACATTAATCATGTCATCTTTAGTACGTAACTCTTAGGTCCGGGACCAAAGTTTTCCGGCATGCAGAAGTTAAATTAATTGGTTTGGATTATTTTGATCAAGCTTATTAACTCGGTCACTAGTTTCTATATGGAAAAATATACTTTTTTCTATGTCAGTTCAATAGTGTGTTCTGCTGACTACAGTTAATAAACAATGCAGATATCAATGAGTGTGACGACCCTGATGCTTGCGGGGGAACCTGCGAGAACACGCAAGGTTCCTACAAATGTAGATGCGACAAGGGCACACACAGTGTTAATCCGTACACAACGCCGTGCGTGCCAAATTTGACACGGAAACAGAAGATCGCCATAGGTATATACACTGTAGTTATTCTGCAATTTTATTATATTAGAATTTAGATCTACTGTTTGTTTGCCGCTTTGTGGATTGCATATATTAGGTTCATTGGTCACTTATTTGTTATGATCGTAATACATGGTTGGACAAAAATGTTACCATTACATTCCATAAAAATGAATTAAGATAGGAAATTATTTCACTTTGTTCTATCAAAGTTTTTTATTTGTACAACCTGATGGACGAAAACTATCAACTAGAACGACATGTGAATAAGAGATTTTAATAAATAAGTTATAATGGGGCCGGAGCTCTACCTTTTAATCTATATAAGTAGAAAGGGAACAAAGGCCAAGCTGCCACTACTCCCAAAGCTGGTCCACCTGCGAGGCACCCGCATGAACATCCTCTTTCGAAAACCCCAAGAAAAAAAAATGGATATTGATCTAAGCATATTGGGAGGGTGCCCCGAGGATTTGTGAGAACCTCCCACTTGGCGCCAACATGTCAGTGTACAACGTGTATGCAAAAGCAGTTGGTTGCCCAATTCTAAGAGCCATGTCCTTCCAACCGAGATCCAAATAACATGTGGTGCATCGTTTCTGGTGGAGACATGCAAAAATGGAAAGCGGGTCCTGGGACCAACCCTTGCTAGAGAGTCAGTCGATAGTCCAAAAACTCTTTTGAAGGGTTATCCAGTCAAAGATCCTTCACTTGGGCAGCCCTGATGTGCCGCACACCAGGGGTGGAACCTGTAGGAGATGGAGCCTCTAAATTGTGTGTGATAAGATGAATTGGATGAGTAGAGTCCATTCAAATTCCGCGTCTAGATAATGGAGACATGTATTCGTGGTTGTAAAGTTCCGACACAACTTATTTAGAGAGCGACAAATTGTACAAAATGGTTGGCCCTGAAGAGGTGGAGCTAGTGTTTGCTATGCGAAGCTTGGGCGACTGTACTAGATTTATGGTTGGATATTTGAGAAATGTTGGGATCGGGTCTTTGTGGCAGGTGATGTCTAGCCAATCAGAGTGCTATAAATTGGCGGTACTCCTGTCCCTAGGTGTGACGGCGGTGGAAGCATTGCAGATTTGTCGGTCAATATCATTGCATGAAGTGGGTAAGCAAATCCAACATATGTGCGGCGAGGCACATTCATGCAAGATCAACCCAAAGTGGAGAGCACAACAGAGTTTATCAAGGTCGAGAATATCAAGCTCGCCGAGATCCTTATGCCTTCAAACTCAATCCCAATTAACATTGCATTTCCCACCAGCCTAGAGGAAGCTTCTACATTTCTTGATGAAAGGTGTGAGCATTCCTTTGCCGACCTTCAGTGTCGTGAGTAAGTAAATCAAGTAAGATGATAGATTTAACTTGGTCATGGTGGCTCTTCCTACCATTGCAATGAGTCTTCCTTGCCATGTGCTTGTTTTGGTTGTATACTTATCCATGATTAACTAGACATCCACGCGACTGAGGCGACCCCGGGGAGACAAGTGGCCCGAGATACTTGATGGGGAAGGCAACCCTAGGTGTTGGGAAGTCCTAGAGAGTAGTCTAGCTCAATGTTTTGGCAGTTGATGGGGGTGAAGTCACTCTTGGAAATATTCTTGCAAGGTCCATTGACCAAGCTAATGTTTTCCAAAATAACTGAGAGGGTCCATAACATCCTTTCTGATGGCTGCCAGAAAACCAATGCATCATCTACGTAGGCATAGGTACATGTCGTGGTGGATCTTCGTGACAATGGCTAAAGGAGACTGCCTTGAGTTTTCATATGAAGTATCCGCGGGAGAGGGTCAAAAGATATGTCAAATGATAGTGGATAGAGGGTCCCCTTGACGAAGTCCACGGCCATGCATGATATTTGAGCCAGGGATAGTGTTGAGAGGTATCCTCAAGGAGGAGGTGCATAGCCACCTACCCGACAAGAAGGAAACCACATCACACAATGTCAAATGCTTTGGTGATACCCCACTTGGCTCGAAGGATGGGAGGTTTTATTTCCTATGAATGCACTAGGAGCTCTACAGACATACATGAAGTTGTCATGGATTTTTTAAATTTTAATTCTGAAGTGGTGAACTTGAATATTATTAAGCTGCGGAACATTAGACTAGCTCAATGAACAAGTTAACAAAATTACATGAAATACTCTGAAAGTTACGAGAGCAAATTTTGGAGATAAAAAAGATTTATTTTCCAAAGGAAAGGCTCAGTTTTACAAAAAGGTTTGTGCTCAATAAGACTATACAGCCACGAGAAGCTTACGAGGACGAGACCTTGTCTCAAGTTTTCTTTAAGTGCTAACATTGCAAATGGCTCTTTAAAAATGAATAAGCAACTTTCCAATGTATTCTCCAGTGTTCTCTCATAGGTGCTACCGAGGGCGAGAACTTGTCTCAAGTTTTTTTTGCAGGGCAACCTTGTCTCAAGTTGGGTACCGCTCTAGTTTTTTCCTAGTTTTTAGCTTGATTAGTGGGTATTAATTTTTATTTGGATTCAGCTAGGGTGTTTCATTCTAGAAAATTGGCCGCCAAATTTTCCATCATGGACGTGGAATCAGTCATTATCTATGAAATAACTAAAATTTTCGCTTGTGGGGATAGGAATTGTGCAATCTAAATTAATTTACCGCACTTTAGATTGCTCAATTCTAGTCCCCCGAGCGAAAATTTTAGGTATTTTATAGATAATGGCTGATCTTCCACGTCCATGATGGAAAATTTGGAGACCAATTGTAGATTGAAACACCCTAGCCGAAACCAAATAAATTTTAACACCCACTAATCCAGCTAAAAACTAGCAAAACCCTATAGTGGTACTCATCTTGAGACAAGGTCACCCTGCAAAAAAAAAAACTTGAGACATGTTCTCGCCCTCGTTAGCACCTATCTGAGAACGGGAGAAGACATTGGAAAGTTACTTCTTGGTATTTAAAGAGCCATTTGCGCTTGTTGTTGTCCACTCAACATTAGTTAATTCGTGATCCACTAATGTTGGTATATCATGTTTAAGTTAGACCGAGCTAACATATACTACACACTTTTCTAGTTGTTATAAATTAAATCACGATTTCTAGTTAAATACATCTCAAAAAAATTGAACATAACTACCTGAGTATTTTTAGTACATGCCACTAATTATATTATCTATGATTCTTATTCTCGATATACAAACTATTCAAATTTTAATATTCGAGCGTCAGTAAAATCAATTACAGAAGTATTTTTTTACATTCTTTTATTCATCAGAGGAATAAGGTCATGGATTTTGTTTTGTTTTGCAGGTGCATCAGTTGTGGTAGTAGTTAGTGTCTTCATCATAATAGTTATCGCATTCTTCTGGATTCTTGCCAAAGAGAAAAGAAAGATGAAAAAACTTTTTCAAAAGAATGGTGGACCAACATTGGAAAAGCTTAATAATATAAAGCTATTCACAAAGGAAGATATCAAGAAAATTCGGAAAACTAGCACATACATTGGAAAAGGTGCCTTCGGTAGTGTTTACAGTGGGCGCATCGAGGACAGTAATCAAGCAGTTGCAGTGAAGGAGCCCATCAATGGTACTTCGGCGGACAAGGGTCAGTTTGTAAATGAGATCATCATTCAGTCTCGAGTTATCCACAGGAACATTGTCAAGCTCGTAGGCTGTTGCTTAGAAGTTGACATTCCAATCTTGGTCTATGAGTTTATTCGCAATGGCAGCCTGGATGATATTCTCCATGGTGGCAGGAAGGTGCCTCTCAGTATGGGTCTCCGTCTAAAAATTGCTGCAGAATCAGCAGAAGGTCTAGCTTATATGCATTCGAAAGCAAATACCACAATCCTTCATGGTGATGTTAAACCTGCTAATATACTTTTAACCGATGATTTTGTACCGAAGATCTCAGATTTTGGTATATCTAGGTTAATTGCCACAGATCTGCAACACACTGCACATGTTATTGGTGATATGAGTTATATGGATCCCGTATATTTTCAAACAGGTCTACTCACAAAAAAGAGTGATGTCTACAGTTTTGGAGTCTTGCTGTTGGAGCTCATTACAAGAAATAAGGCCTCGCATTCTGACAACAACAGTTTACTCAGGAATTTTCTTGATGCTTATACAAAGCACAAATCTGTCACGGAGCTCGTAGACAAGGAACTTGTAGAGTTAGATGATCCGGAGCTTATTCAAAGTTTGACAGTGATGATTAACCAATGTGTAAATCTCGATGTCAATCAGAGGCCTGAGATGACAGATGTAGAAGAGCGTCTTCATGAAATGTTAAGGAGGTATGATAGTAAATAAGATGATCTTTCAAATTAATGATCATGTGGTTTCATGGCAGTTCATGCATGACCAATTGGAGGGACAAAGTAGTATAAGAAATGATCATGTAACGTGCATCTGCTTATAAATGTTACATTTACTTTCCTACAAATATGGTACTACTAGTATCAGTAGAAACCATGTACTTTTAATGTGCTTTCTGTATGTACGTACTCCAATCTCCTTGGTATAAATGCTAGAGGAGGAAGCTTGTACCTCGGACCGAATAGATGGCGGTGTGTGTTTTGATTGTAATGATTAGCTTGTGATTGCTGAAATGAATGTGATTTGACTTGTTTGGAACATTCTCCCTCCGCTCACAATTACCCTGCATTTTAGGTTTAACCAAAGTTAAATATTACAAAGACTAGTTGAATGCCCGTGCCTTGCTACAGGCCCCTAAGTTAAGTTTTGTGAGCGTTACCACGGCACAAACCTGAAAATTTGTAAGGCTTGATCACGATTTGATTTGCACTTTAACAAAATGGCATGTACACACCAAAAAAAAGGAAAAACTTTTTGATGTGTACACCCGCATGCTCTTCTCTTTTCAGTCAAAATGACTACCCTAGCGCTTAATCAGACCTATATTTTTTCTATGCATGAGAATCCATTCTCTTTCATTGTAACAAAGTTTCTAAATATTATGTTAGCATTGTAAATAGCACCACAGTTAGGAGCGGCTGGCTCCCTTCCCCGCTATGGCATTCTGTTACATGGGTTGATTTCCGTTGAATGCATGAAAATAATTCAGACAACAAGATATGCCAGGTCAAAATAAATGGAAACAATGTTGTTACAATGCTGAAGAAAAACAAATCACATGTACTATTGCTATTGTAAACGTAGTATTTCTTGGTCCGGAAATTTGTGAAGAAGTTTAGGATGCAACTCTTGGCACATCACTACATCAGCGCCAATATTCTGCTGATCACTTGCCATTGAGATCCAGATTGACACTGTTGGCTTCAAGCGTTAAACCTGAACCCAAAAACCTTGAAAAATGTCACTGTTCACTTACAAGTTTCCATACAGTACAAATGTACTCGGTTCATGAGGAAAATAAAGTAGGTAGCATGACTGAAATCTAAATTACGCACATGCTTCCCTAGAATAGCCAACAAGGGAGTAACCGAGTAAGAAACTTGATCTGCTTGTCCAAATAGGATTTTTCTGAGCCAACTTCACCAGCGGATGCATTGCCACCTATATCAGAAAACAAAAATTCCTTGGATTTTTTCAGGTTCTATATTTGTGACTTGCACAATGCTGTAGCCTTTGCACGATATGAGTTCACATCTCCAATCTTGTATGCAGACTCGAAAGCCGAAAATATATGCATGTTTCTAGGACTGAACTAAGGGAACTAAAATAAGGACGAATGACCAAAATATACAACATACCAACATTTTCTAAATGAATTCATCTCTGATGATAAAAGTTCACCCACACGCATACAGTAGCATTGCATTTATGCAAGTGAAGATACATTTGCAAGATTTCCATAAGATCACATTAATAAAACATTCATGGATAATGATGCAATGAAAATAACACCTTTAGTCGCCTAAATTTTCACCTGATTCATTTTCCGGAAAATGAGATAGCATTCAAGAAGTAATAGCTATTGAAAAGTAACTCCAAATCACATCTGAAAAAACATAGCTTTACAAGCCCTACTTATCTCTGTAAAACTAACACATCAACTGAAGTTTAGATTGCAAAAAAAAAAGTTTCTTGAGTCTGTTATGCAATCATCATGCCTCAATTTATTTGTGTTGCGACTGTTCACTCGTAAAGGATTCAAGGCAATGACAGCATACAACATGTGATGCTCAATCTATAAATTTAGAGGTTAGCCTATTTTATTATGGGAACATTTAGTAGTACAAATATAAAACCACCTTAACTGAAAGCATACTAGCAACCATCAGAACAAAAACTATGAGATCAAATCAAAGTGATTACCTTGACAGTCCCAACTGATAGGATGCAGAGAAATCCCTTAGCATCCTTTTATTGATGGATTCCCCTCTTTTTTTTGGAGGCACATCGTCAACAGCTTCGGTCTGCTACTGACACACATATGTGGGAATACTGATGCATATGATATGCTTGCACTTGCTCACTCTCTTTGGCCTCAAGGTGTCACATAAGTAAAAAAAAAAGTAAGATAGATGGCAGTAGAAAAAAAAGAGTGAATCACCTGACCAGTAACCTGCCATGCAAACCAATAATATAAAAAGAGTGCATTCATGTAACCTGTTGTAACCATTATATCTTCTTAGGAGGAGTGTACTCTTGAACCTTCTACCCTTTCAATGAAATGAAACGCAAATGTTTTTGCGTTTTCTCAAAAAAAAAATCCATCGACGGTGTGGGATGTTTCTTTTGTTTACATGGTAAAACCGACATTCTACATTGCGGCAACGTTTAGAAACAGTGGAAAGGTGGCCGGTTGGATAATCTCTATCAACTCTTCCCTCACCGTTGTGCATCACCTCTTTATATAATAAAAATGAGAAAAAAATGGTTACATCAATAAAAGATACAATAAAAAGGAAAATATATAAAGAGTTCTAGCATTGATGGTGGGCACATAACCAGACACTCGAAGCCCATACCTGAGAAATTAACCTGATACCCGAACCCGTATAGCAAATTACAATGATGTGCTTCAAAATTTTAATTTCACGAAGCCCATAGGAAAAACCTTATTTCACTTAAATATCCAGCAAAATAAATACCAGTAGCTAGCATGATATTGTCCCTGATTATCTTTTCATTGATCCCTAATATTTGCCAGGATACTTGTTTAGTCATGGCATTGCCACCCCTTTTGAATATCATTCACAGCTTCCGTATGGCCTTGCATCTACCATAAGAAAAAAATCGGTTATGAAAGTTGCAAACGGAAAGTCCATGGTCTAGGGGCTGGTCAGACAAATGTTTCTATGCGTCTAAGCAATTATAAGAAGAACCAATCTCCATGTTATCATTTATAATTACACCGGAACTGTGTCGCATGCAGGATATGGCCAATTCAGTTCACATGGGTACCCACCAAAGTTTTCAAGGAGATCCTAAACTATTGTATGACACAAGTAGGCAAACAAGCAATGGCCTTGACCTTTGGTAAGCATACATATGACAAGGATAAGTATTTGCAAAAGCCAGAAGGGTGTGGTATGGCACTAACCTATTGATCAAAGTAGAAAAAAAAGAGCAGTTCTGTAGGTAAGTACTAAGCCCTTTTCTTACATCTTAACACTTAGATCAATTGAATAACCATCTCCCAGAAGTTTTGGAAAATGTATTGGTCAGTACAGTACCAAGAACCATGGACACTATCCTTTATTAAGCTAGAGCACCAGTAAAAAGCTATGACTATAATTTACATATGCATAGCCACTATGATCCAGCTATGAGACAGTTAACATTAAAGGAATAAAATCTGAATAGACAAAGAAATAAAATCTGAATAGACAAAGAAATAACACAGTGATGCATCAACCTTATTCCGTTTCCTTTGCCCGCTCATACCAACCAATAAGTACATAGTGAGACGGGGAATCACGTAACGTACTATTCTTTGTAAAGCGTACTTGTTTGTTCGACAACCAGATGACATGGCAGCACATATCCGCAAGATTTCATTCCAGTGCATGTCCTATAGTCAAAATGGATTAGTCCAGCTTATCAAATAAATAAATAAATAACCAAGAATATGCAACATAGTATTTCCTATGTTTCGCCACATGACTTCGTTTGGTGTTAGTCCAGAAGCTAGCATAACGGATATGAGCGCTGGAAGGTGGCCAACTTGGCCTCTCCAAATATGTATTGAGACTACTCTCAGTGCTGACAAATTGAACATACACATCATTTCGTTACTATTTCTAGTACCTAATCGAGGAAATAAAAATTCAGTAGAATAGTTAAATGACATTTGAAATACATAACCGACAATGTGTATTAAACGCACCAATATCTGCAAGTTTATATTATGTGTTGCTCCTGTTCATCTGAAGTTCCTTGTATCCCGTTTGCTAGTGTATCTTGAACTGCATCTGGACAAAATTGAGCTCCGCATCTTGAGCCAGAGAGCAAACTGACCAGCATGTACCAGATGGCCCAACTAGTTTAACTGAAAAATTGGTTAGACCGTGTTTCCCTATATCCCCGCCACTCCTCCCAAAGATCGGATCCTCTCTTCCCAAATTTTGCATGTTTAAAGTCCCCCTAAGTAAATAACAATATAATTAAGCACTACTACCTCTTATCATTATCAAGAAATGAAGTGGTGGCATCAGCACATGCAAAGCATCTAAGGCATCTCAATGTCCTCCGACAGCCAATTTTGGATTTCTGGGAGGGGCACATGGTTTCCTCTATTATCTTAGAGAGGTGGAGGGCTCTGCAAAAAGAAAATACATAGATCAAATAAAATCAACATTAGAATATTTTTATGCATGCTTCAACAAAATATCTGAATCTTGTTTCCTCTACACAAAAATTTTCATGAAACACATACCAGATATCACAGTTGGTTCATATTTCATCTATTTCCCCTTTTATGATTACACAAACTGAACAACAATATACATTTTTTTTGAAAAAGACGTGATTGTCAAGCAAGAGATTGATGGTTCACCCACCCAAAAAATTCACCATCGCAATCAGATTTAGAAACCAAATCAAGAAACAAGGAATCATGTCCCTCCTCTACATTCTGATGCCGCCACTTTGTGAGCAATCGTCTCTGCTAGGTCCTGCAGGTCACTTCTCTGGCCATGATCATGGTCACTATTCTGATCGTACTGCTGCAATTAATGAGATGAAGGTGAATCCCTTTCAAGAGAAGAATTGTATTGTGAAGTAGTACAGAGTAGAGATCACATCCGAACCATCAGGCATCAGCTCAGGCCACCGCCACCCCCATGAGCCCAGGGAACCGCCCCCTTTCCTCAGTAGTCTGCCCCACATGCTCAGATCATTTCTCCAGGCGGCCGCCCCACGGTCGTCCTCAGATCACCAGCGCCGCAGCATCCACCGACGCGCGCTGTTGCAAGGGACACAGGGGAGAAACGAGATATGAGGAGGTACCAGGGAATCCTTGATTGCAAGTTAGAGAGGGGGAACGAGGAAGACAGGGACGAGATGCCAGGATGCATGGCGCCCGCGTTTTCTCTCGTCGGACTCGCTCGAGAAGCCACCGCCGCTGTCGTGCCAGCCTCTCCGCACCTACTCCATCCGCTCAAACGCGCACCGACACAACCGTCACGCCACCGTCGCTAGCACCACGACCGCGATGGGCGATGGCCACCAACACAGCTACAGGCGACGACATGACAAGCGCGCTCGCAGTCCACTCCTCCTGCGGCGCGGCCAACACGCGAGCGGCTGCGGCGGGGGAGAAAAGTGAGGGCGGCGGCGGGACCCTATCTAGTATCTACCCCAGTAGTCTACTGAGCCGTTCATTTTTCATTCAATCCCCCGCCCACACACACAGATACTCTCTCTCGCCGCCGGCGCTCCGTCCCCAGATCTTGTAGGCGGCGCTCCGTCCCGAATCCCACCTCCTCCTTCTGGACGGCACGGCAGTGCTCCGGTCTCTGGTCTTATTTTTGGACCATCGATCGATTCCGATTCCGACTCCCACTCCTTGACCCATACAACCTTCTCGATCTGAATCCGGACAGCTTCCAGTGTTGATGCCGATGGCTCTATATAATCGCCTCCACGTTGATTCGTCGCGCAGCTGGAGGTAGCTCACTCATGGCCAGGACCGCGGCGAGTCGCCGGCGCCGTCCACGCGGCGACGACCGGATCAGCGCCCTCTCCGACGATCTCCTCTTTTTGGTCCTGCGCCGCCTCGACATCCGGGCGGCGGTCGGCACCGCGGTGCTCTCCAGGCGCTGGGCTTGCCTCCGCCGTGAGCTCCCCGTCCTCGACTTCAGTGTGGGCGCCTTGCTCCCGCCGCGCTACCACCGTTGGATCCAGCTCCACGACCAAGTCGGGAAGGCTAGTTTTCCGTACGACAGGACTCAAGTGTCACGAGAGCTCATGCCTAACATCAGGAGGTACGAGCACCGCGCCATGCGCGCCTTGACCAGGTCAGTCGAGAGCTTCCTGGACTCTGCTGCATCCGCCGTCCGCCGCAGGAAGATCAGTAGGCTGAGGCTCGAGTTCTTTGTCACCCCAACCCCAAGCACCGCCTGCATGAATCAGCTCATCGCCGAGGCCATCGATGCTTGTGGGGTGGATGACCTCCACGTTGTTGCTAAGCCAATTTTCTGGCGACGTGCAGTCCACAACTTTGCCAGCCATGGCCTTTGTAAGAGCATCTCTAGCAGATCCCGCAAACGCGCCCTGCATCGCCTCTATGCGGTTTTTGGCCAAAAAATGGACCAGGGTAGATCCCGCATAGCCGCCAAAACCGCAAATTTCGATGCAGGGGCCGCCATCCGCGTCGCCCAAAACCGCACAAAAGCAGTTTTTGGTGCCCTATGCAGGCCGGTCTGCATCGCGTGCGAGGCGTCGGTGCGAAGGGAAAAAACTCGCGCGAAGGAACTTTCAGTCGCCCCTTCCGCGAGCGAGCGCCGCCGCCGCGCGCCGCCGCAGATCTCGGGCACGTCCGACCTCGCCCCCCGCGTAGGAGCGCCTCGCCGGCTCGCCGCACCGAATCGCCGCTCGCGGGTGGCCGTCGGCGACCCAATCGAGCGAATCCCGCCCGCGATTCGAGCGCCGCCGCCCGAGATTCGGCGCCGCCGCCCGCGATTCGAGCGCCGCCGCCGTCGCAAGGTATGCTTGTTCTTCGGCTTGTTCTTCGCCATTTCTCGCCGGCCTTCGCCCACCTCACTCGCGGCTCCTTTGTAGATGCCGTTGAGCCCCGCGGCGCCGTTTTTAATGGAGGATTCATCGGACTCCTCCGACTCCGACATGGACGAGCTGCTCGACGACGACATGGAGGACACGGTGGTGCTTGTCGCCGCGAAGGAGCTCGCGGACAGGCGAGGAAGAAGGTGCGGGGCGGCTCGAAGGTCGGCCGCCTTTGCATTCCACGCAACCGCAAGCTCGGCAACGACCTGTTGATGCGCGATTACTTCGCCGAGGTACCGACATATCCTCCTCATCTTTTTCGCCGCCGGTACCGAATGCGGCGATCTCTTTTCAACAAAATTGTGCGAACTTGCGAGACAAATACTCGCTATTTCAAGCGCAAGCGCAATGTCTGCCGGATTGTTAGGTTTCGGCGCGCATCAAAAGATCTCCGCGGTCATGCGGATATTAGCTTACGGCATCCCGGCCGATTACGCCGATGAGTATCTTCGCATTGGTGAAGATACATCAATGGAATCTGTCCGGCGGTTTTGCAAAGTGATGATTCGTATGTATGGCCCTGTTTATTTGCGAGCCCCCAATGAACAAGACACGGTGAGGCTGATGGCACAAAATGAGGCTCGAGGTTGGCCGGGAATGCTAGGCAGCATAGATTGTATGCATTGGACATGGAAGAATTGCCCGAAGGCATACCAGGGCATATATTGTGGCAAAAGCCATGATCCAACAATTATTCTTGAGGCTGTTGCCTCTGAGGATCTATGGATTTGGCATTGCTTTTTGGTTTGCCGGGTTCTCTCAATGATATCAATGTGCTTGCATAGGTCTCATCTTCTTGCCCGGCTAGCTAGTGGTGATGCCCCGGCTTGCAACTACACCGTCAATGGCCATGATTACACAATGGGTTATTACCTTGCCGATGGCATATACCCGGAGTGGTCAACATTTGTGAAAACAATCGAAATCCTCTTAGTAGAGCTGAATCTGAATTTGCAAAAGCACAAGAGGCAGCCCGAAAGGACATTGAGAGAGCTTTCGGTGTTTTGCAAGCTAGGTTTGCAATTGTGAGAGGTCCCAGTAGGTTTTGGGACAAAGAGACCCTCAAGGATATCATGACAACTTGTGTAATTCTTCACAACATGATTATCGAAGATGAGAGGGATTTGAACTTGGAGTTCTTCTTTGACAATGTCGGCACTAGGGTGAAGCCAGCCCGAAATCCGGATCAAATTGAAGCATTTCTTGAGACATACCGCAACATTGAGAATGCGGGATCTCACAAGCAACTCCAGGAAGATCTGATTCAGCATCATTGGATGAGGCATGGTGGCCATTGATGAACATTTTTCACATTTATTTGATGTATGATTCAAACATTCATTTGTATTTGTAATAATTTGTTTAATTATTTGGATTTGAACTCTTGTTGTAATATGGATTATTGTTGTATTGTGTGCTGAACTATGAATTATTATGTTTTATTCTGTTATATTATGCATTAGAAATAAACTAGGTTGAATAGAAATGTTGAAATGTGCAAAAACCCTGTTTTGCAGTCTAGTATACAGGTTTCGTGCGTGCTCCGGCCGAGCAGATCCCGCATGCGCAAACCGCATAACAGCATATTCCCGAATATGCTGTTATGCGGTTTGCGCATGCGGGATCTGCTCGGCCGGAGCAAATTTCGGCCTGCATATCGCGTTTTTCGCGGCCTGCATACGCGCGTATGCGGTTTGCGGTTTGCGGGATCTGCTAGAGATGCTCTAAGGAGCCCAGCGCGTCACGCCTGCAAAGCCTCAAGCTTGGAGGCTGCGTGCTCCCACCGCTGCACGAGTACGGCGCGCTCACTACGCTGATCCTGCAAGACATACCGGAATCGACGCCCGAGGCAGCCTACCAGGGCGTCTTCACCTTGTGCCAGCAGCTGCAGGTTCTGCATCTCATCTCCTGCCAGTGCAGCGGCAAGGTCATATTCGTGGACGCCCCCATGTCAAAAATCCGGGAGCTTGTTGTGGACAAGTGCAGATTCAGACAGTTCCGTCTAAGGGCTCTTCCAAATCTCGAGAGCCTAGCCTTCCTGGGACCTAGAGTGTACCTCGAGTCTGCCTCATTTCCCCGTCTCAGGAAATTTAACCTCACGTCTTGCCTCGGTGTGACAATGCGAGGATTTCGCGAATACTTGAAGGAAAACTTGAAGATAGATCATGAGTCGCTTCTTGAATACATGCCAGACATAACACATCTGATTCTCAGGATCAGTGGACCTGACAGATGGATTGTGCCGTCTAGATCCCCGTCCACATTGTTGCCTAACCTGAGGCGGTGTCTGATCGCCGATGTGCCTTCGTCCTGGGATGTCTCATGGCCCCGCCTCCTGATCGAGACGGCGCCCGCTCTGGAGGTCCTCCACATCCACATTGCAACTTGCATAGAAGAGCCCGGTGACAAGATACGCTGGAAACCAAGCAAGCTTCGGCACCATCACTTGGAGGAGTTTACTATAGTTGGTTATGAGGGAAGAGAGAGGCAGATTTACCTTGTCAATTTTGTCATGAGAGCATGCACAGCGTTGCGCCGTGTCTCTATCTTCAAGAACGGGCATGCTCAGAACAAGGGGCACTGGGACTGGGAGTTGATGACGCAGCAACACTCCTGGACAGACGAGGAGAAGGACAGCACACTGATGCACATCATGGATGGGGTTTCTTTGTCAGTTGATCCAGTTCAACTAGCTTTTGGCTGAGTTTTCTCATGTTTGTGCATGACCTGCAACCGTCTAGCAGGGTTGAAGCTTGGAAAATATGGTAATGGGTTCATGGCTATCAAACTACAGGGTCCATGCAAAATATAATAGTGCGAAGCAATCAAATAGTACTAGATTAGTGCAAATTCATTGGGTTCAGCTGAACCCAACGGCTACATGCTAGATTGGCCCCTGCCATCTTGTAATGCACAGGCTTCTTTATATTTAATCTGATGTAATTTACAATCTCATGCAGTCAAATATTGTGCTCCTTACTTGTTCTTCTGCGCAACTTCGGCTTGACTTACTTGGTGCATAAGTGTAAAGTTTGTCATAAGTTTTTATTTATAATGCACAACTTGTCATATAAAGTCTTCTTGTCGCATCCATTTCCGAATCAAATATTATAGCGCTCTTATGATATATCATTATATGATATATGTAGCATTAGTTGCTCTGTTTGCAGACCCATGTCCTATATATCCTTACAGTTGATTAGCACTAATTATTTTTATCATGTCAAATACTGCAGCCATCAGATCAAATTACTAAGCTTTAGATATTTCTGCTGAAATCCCCCTGTTTCAGGTCCTGATTTCTCTGTATACTCTCTACCCTATGCCTGTCTTGATGCCTTAACATTTCCGTGCCTCCTCAAGCATGTGCTCTATCGAGGAGGCATGTGTCATGCTTCAAGTTCACAATCACAACGACCTCGCTGTCCCTAGATGGAAAGTTGGAAACTGCAATGGTGGGGACCGACAACATGCTACCGTCTCAGGGATGCGTGCATGGTGTTCACTAAGATGCCAGAGCACTCTCTGCCTCAATGCTGTGCTTGCTGCAATTTATATTTGTTTTTTTCTTTTTTAATTTTTGGATTAAACAGTTCAGTTTTATGTATTTGTCAAGCTATTTGACTTCCCTTCGTTTGTCTTGTGACCTAACAGTTTTACGACCAGCACGTTTTGATCTCCTATAATTGTACAGTTCCCTGAAATACTCTATAGCACTACATTATCCATACAGATTCTTCGTTCTCAATTGTTATTTGGACCATGATGCATGAGCAGTAGATGATGAAACAATGGGAAGAGAAGCATCCCTAAAACTATATACTTATAAGGAATTGAGGACTATGCCAAATGGTAAAAAGTTCTGCGAGGACTACCGGAAAATTTGTTTTTACCGTGTACAAGATTGTTTGCCGAGTGTATACTTCTGCGGAACACGGCAAAGAGAAGCTTTGCCGTGCGTCCGCAAAAAAACACACGGCAAAGAAAAAATACTCGGCGAAATTTGAAAAAACACACGGCAAAGAAAGAACGCACGGCAAAATTTTGAAGAACACACGGCAAAAAGAAACTACTCGGCAAAGATCTAAAAAACACACGGCAAACAATATATACTCAGCAAAACAATGAGACACGTGGCAACTTCGGTCGAACGAAACGGGGCCGTGACAGAGCGAAAGCTTTGCCGTGTGTTTTTCTAGACACTCGACAAAGACCGTAGTTCCTGATTGGCCGAAATGAAACTCCTGCGGATCGTGCCCTCCGCGCCATTGGATCGTCTAAACATCAACGGCCATGATCTCTTCGCTCGTTCTCTATCCTCTCCGTCCTCTCTACTTCCATTTGTTTTCTTTTCTTTTCTTTTCCGCTCTCTCCCCGGTGGACAGTGTGTGGCCAGCTCAAAGCTATCAATAGCCTGTGCCTTATCTCTTCCTATGCTCAAACACAGGACGAGACCATCGCTCACCCACCCACCTCCAATCTCCTCCGCCTCTGCCTCAAACGCGCCGCCGCCGGACTTGGACCAGATCCCAACTACCGCACGCAGATGCATCTCGCGCCCCTCCACGGCTGGGTGAAGCCTGGGTCTTCCCCGCCGGCGAGCACGTCCGACTTGCGCACCTCCCACGGCCGTCGAGTGGCCATGTCCTCCACGCCGAAGTCCGCCGCCTCCCAGCAGGCCAGGCCAACAAGACGTCGAGGGAGAGCCCCATCGCGTTTCTGCCTCCAGCGGCTACTCTCGGCGACCTGCGGCGGCTCCTCTCCGACGACTTCCTCATGGCCGACGAGCATGTCAACTCGGATGAGGCCAAGCGAGCAGCAGCACCTCCAAGTCCGGCGGCGAGCTCAATCCTGCAGCCCTCTGGCCTCCAGCGCCGCACCTCCAAGACCGGCGGCGAGCGAGAACGGCAGCCGGGTCGTCGCCTGTGGGCGGCGCTCCTCTATTTTTTTTTATTTCTGGAATCTAGCTCCGCCGTGCTATTGGAAGAGAGGCCCACGGCAAAGTCCGCCACCGCAAGTTAACTAGGGAAACCGTCAATTCATTTTTTGCCGTGTACCGCACAGTTAGGCACACGGCAAAGCCTATGCCGTGTTCCGGACAGTTAGACACACGGCAAAGCACCTTTGCCGAGCTGTTTTTTGCCATGTGCTCTTCGCCGTGAGCTGCCACACGGTGATCGCTTTGCCGTGTTCCGAAACGGATTTACCGTGTTTTTTGCCAACACGGCAAAACTAGTTTTTCCCGTAGCGCGGGACCAAAGCGAGGAAAACACGGAACAGACGAAACGCGATGGAACTAAACCGAACCGTTATTTTTTTGGAATTGCTAATTCCAAGTCGCCTGGTTTTTAATAGCTCTCAGTCACGTATCAAACCGTCCATTGTTTTGCTGTTAGATTCGTGCTAACGTACAGTACGAGGCTTTTTCTCTTCGTGTTTTCCCGGTCGGGCTGTGCTGTGGGCTTCCTGTTCCTTTCTTTTTTGGGCCGTTCTTTTTTCGGGCCCTGTTTCTTTTCTTATGTTTTATGTGGGCCGCTTTTCTGCCTGATGGGTCGTGGTTTGTTGTCCCCAAATGGGCTGCGGGTTTTTTTTCTGTGTGCTGCTGTTTCAATTTTTCTTTTTTGCGGGCCATGTTCTTGTTAAATTTTTTTGGAACCCCCCTAGTTTTATTTTCTTGTATTTTTTGTTGTACTTTTTTTAGTAATGCTTATATATCTGATTTTTTTATGGATGTTATTCCTAACACAAGGGACATCTAATCAAAATTAAATCCATTTGATTAATTAGTTTCTTTTTTATGTTGATTTTTAGGAATTGATGCGAATTTTTTGGAGTATACTCAGGTCCACTAGGCTTTACTAGTAATTTAGCACTTTAATCTAGCTTTTTGGGTATGTACTAAATGGATGTGATGATGAACCTCCAATACTTTTTTTTTTGCTTCGAGCATTGTAACTACAAAAATTCCCGCATATTGTTTTATAATCGGGAAAAAATGCAGCTTTGGATTAACCTTAGTTGTGTGTGGTTTTGCAAATGGGTTAAACATTTTTTTTTTGCATGCGGGGTTGCAAACTAAGTTATCGCATGTGGGTGCATTTGAATTAAACCTCAATTGAATATAGTCGAAACTGGATATTAACCCAGTTGCAATGGGGTCGCAACTTTGGTTAAACCTCATTTGAATGTGGGTCACAACTAAATTAAAATCTCAGTTTTATGTGTTTTGTAACTTTGGTTAAACCTCAGTTACATATGGTTTAAACTGAGTTTTTCCCGGTTGAATTGTATGTTGTCAGTTGCATGTAGGTTTGCAACTGAGGTTTATTCGGTTGCATTTTGCATGTGGGGGTTGTAAGTGTGGTAGATATTTATGCATTTTTTTAGTTTTTTCTGGTTGCATATCGTTTTTTAAAACTCAATTTGCATATGTACCGCAACTTGGATAAACCTAAGTTTCATGTGGGTTGTAATTGGGGTTTAAAGTTTAGTTGCAGTTGGGGTCGCAATTGGGTTAAACCTCAGTTGCATTTCATCCATGATTCATCGACCATAGGCCCGCATGGTCGACGTCTAGCGTGGTCCGATGTCTACGGGAGCTTCTATTCTTGTAGACAGTGTTGGGCCTCCAAGAGCAGAGGTTTGTAGAACAGCAACAAGTTTCCCTTAAGTGGATCACCCAAGGTTTATCGAACTCAGGGAGGAAGAGGTCAAAGATATCCCTCTCAAGCAACCCCGCAACCACAAAGCAAGAAGTCTCTTGTGTTCCCAACACACCTAATAGGTGCACTAGTTCGGCGAAGAGATAGTGAAATACAGGTGGTATGAATAAATGCGAGCAAGTAGCAACGGCACCAGACAAAGTGCTTTGTCTGTCCAGGACTGGTGTGTGGTTGATGGTGGTAATATTGCAGGAAGTATAGATGCAGTAAAACAGTAAACGAACAGCGATAGTAGTATTTAGGAACAAGGCCTAGGGATCATACTTTCACTAGTGGACACTCTCAACATTGATCACATAACAGAATAAATAGATAGATGCTAGACTCTACACCCTCTTGTTGGATGATGAACACCACTAACTGTGTAGGATTACACGAACCCTCAATGCCGGAGTTAACAAGCTCCACAATATTCAATGTTCATATTTAAATAACCTTAGAGTGCATAACAGATCAACATAACCAAACCAAGTACTAACATAGAATGCACACTGTCACCTTCACACTACGAAAGGAGGAATAGATCACATCAATACTATCATAGCAATAGTTAACTTCATAATCTACAAGAGATCACAATCATAGCCTACGCCAAGTACTACACGATGCACACACTCGTCACCATTACACCGCAGTGAGGAATAAACTACTTTAATAACATCACTAGAGTAGCACACAGATATATTGTGATACAAAACACATTGCAATCATAAAGAGATATAAATAAGCACTTCACTATGCCATTCATAACGATGAATAAGTATTCTCGTGAAATATAGCCTAAGAGACCCACACGGTGCACACACTCGTCACCTTTACACACGTGGGACAAGGAGTCTCCGGAGATCACATAAGTAAAATCCACTTGACTAGCACAATGACATCTAGATTACAAGCATCATCATATGAATCTCAATCATGTAAGGCAGCTCATGAGATTATTGTATTGAAGCACATAGGAGAGAGATTAACCACATAGCTACCGGTACATGCCCCGAGCCTCGATGGAGAACTACTCCCTCCTCATGGGAGACAGCAGCATTGATGGAGATGGCGGTGGTGTCGATGGAGGAGCCTTCCGGGGCACTTCCCCGTCCCGGCGGCGTGCCGGAACAGAGACTCCTGTCCCCCAGATCTTGGCTTCGCGATGGCGGCGGCTCTGGAAGGTTTCTCGTACCGTGGCTTTCCGTACTGGGCGTTTTGCGACGAAGGCTATTTGTAGGCGGAAGGGCAGGTAAAGGGGCGACGCGAGGGGCCCACACGATAGGGCCGCGCGGCCTGGGCCCAGGCCGCACCGCCCTGGCGTGTCGCCGCCTCGTCGCCCCACTTCGTTACGTCTTCGGTCTTCTGGAAGCTTCGTGGCAAAATAGGCCCCTGGGCGTTGATTTCGTCCAATTCCGAGAATATTTCCTTACTAGGATTTACGAAACCAAAAACAGCAGTAAAACAAGAATCGGCTCTTCGGCATCTCGTTAATAGGTTAGTGCCGGAAAATGCATAAATACGACATATAATGTGTATAAAACATGTAGATATCATCAATAATGTGGCATGGAACATAAGAAATTATCGATACGTCGGAGACGTATCAGCATCTCCAAGCTTAGTTCCTGCTCGTCCCGAGCAGGTAAACGATAACAAAGATAATTTCTGGAGTGACATGCCATCATAACCTTGATCATACTATTGTAAACATATGTAATGAATGCAGCGATCAAAACAATGGTAATGACATGAGTAAACAACTGAATCATAAAGCAAAGACTTTTCATGAATAGTACTTAAAGACAAGCATCAATAAGTCTTGCATAAGAGTTAACTCATAAAGCAATAAATCAAAGTAAAGGTATTGAAGCAACACAAAGGAAGATTAAGTTTCAGCGGTTGCTTTCAACTTGTAACATGTATATCTCATGGATAATTGTCAACATAGAGTAATATAACAAGTGCAATATGCAAATATGTAGGAATCAATGCACAGTTCACACAAGTGTTTTCTTCTTGAGGTGGAGAGAAATAGGTGAACTGACTCAACATAAAAGTAAAAGAAAGGTCCTTCAAAGAGGAAAGCATCGATTGCTATATTTGTGCTAGAGCTTTTATTTTGAAAACATGAAACAATTTTGTCAACGGTAGTAATAAAGCATATGTATCATGTAAATTATATCTTACAAGTTGCAAGCCTCATGCATAGTATACTAATAGTGTCCGCACCTTGTCCTAATTAGCTCTGGACTACCTGGATCATCGCAATACACATGTTTTAACCAAGTGTCACAAAGGGGTACCTCCGTGCCGCCTGTACAAAGGTCTAAGGAGAAAGCTCGCATTTTGGATTTCTCGCTTTTGATTATTCTCAACTTAGACATCCATACCGGGACAACATGGACAACATATAATGGACTCCTCTTTAATGCATAAGCATGTAGCAACAATTAGTATTCTCGTATGAGATTGAGGATATATGTCCAAAACTGAAACTTCCACCATGATTCATGGCTTTAGTTAGCGGCCCAATGTTCTTCTCTAACAATATGCACGCTCTAACCATTAAAGTGGTAGATCTCCCTTACTTCAGACAAGACGGACATGCATAGCAACTCACATGATATTCAACAAAGAGTAGTTGATGGCGTCCCGTAGAAAACATGGTTATCGCACAACAAGCAACTTAATAAGAGATAAAGTGCATAAGTACATATTCAATACCACAATAGTTTTTAAGCTATTTGTCCCATGAGCTATATATTGCAAAGGCGAATGATGGAAGTTTTAAAGGTAGCACTCAAGCAATTTACTTTGGAATGGCGGAGAAATACCATGTAGTAGGTAGGTATGGTGGACACAAATGGCATAGTGGTTGGCTCAAGGATTTTGGATGCATGAGAAGTATTCCCTCTCGATACAAGGTTTAGGCTAGCAAGGTTATTTGAAACAAACACAAGGATGAACCAGTGCAGCAAAACTCATATAAAAGACATATTGTAAACATTATAAGACTCTACACCGTCTTCCTTGTTGTTCAAAACTCAATACTAGATATTATCTAGACTTTAGAGAGACCAAATATGCAAACCAAATTTAGCAAGCTCTAGGTGTTTCTTCATTAATGGGTGCAAAGTATATGATGCAAGAGCTTAAACATGAGCACAACAATTGCCAAGTATCAAATTATTCAAGACATTTTAGAATTACTACATGTAGCATTTCCCGATTCCAACCATATAACAATTTAACGAAGAAGATTCAACCTTCGCCATGAATACTATGAGTAAAGCCTAAGGACATACTTGTCCATATGCAACAGCGGAGCGTGTCTCTCTCCCACACAATGAATGCTAGGATCCATTTTATTCAAAAAAAACAAAAACAAAAACAAACCGACGCTCCAAGCAAAGTACATAAGATGTCACCGAATAAAAATATAGTTTCAAGAGAAATGACCTGATAATTTGTCGATGAAGAAGGGGATGCCTTGGGCATCCCCAAGCTTAGACGCTTGAGTCTTCTTAAAATATGCAGGGGTGAACCACCGGGGCATCCCCAAGCTTAGAGCTTTCACTCTTCTTGATCATAGTATATCATCCTCCTCTCTTGACCCTTGAAAACTTCCTCCACACCAAACTCGAAACAACTCATTAGAGGGTTAGTGCATAATCAAAAATTCACATGTTAAGAGGTGACACAATCATTCTTAACACTTCGGACATTGCTCAAAGCTACTCGGAAGGTAATGGAACAAAGAAATCCACCCAACACAGCGAAAGAAGCAATGCGAAATAAAAGGCAGAATCTGTCAAAACAGAACAGTCCGTAAAGACGAATTTTATTGAGGCACCAGACTTGCTCAGATGAAAATTCTCAAATTAAATGAAAGTTGCGTACATATCTGAGGATCACTCACGTAAATTGGCATAATTTTCTGAGTTACCTACAGAGAATTAGGCCCAGATTCGTGACAGCAAGAAATATGTTTCTGCGCAGTAATCCAAATCTAGTATCAACCTTACTATCAAAGACTTTACTTGGCACAACAATGCAACAAAATTAAGATAAGGAGAGGTTGCTACAGTAGTAACAACTTCTAAGACACAAATACAAAATAAAAGTACTGTAGCAAATAAACACATGGGTTATCTCCCAAGAAGTTCTTTCTTTATAGCCATTAAGATGGGCTCATCAGTTTTAATGATGCACTCGCAAGAAATAGTATTTGAAGCAAAAGAGAGCATCAAGAGGCAAATTCAAAACACATTTAAGTCTAACATGCTTCCTATGCATAGGAATCTTGTAAATAAACAAGTTCATGAAGAGCAAAGTAACAAGCATAGGAAGATAGAACAACTGTAGCTTCAAAAATTTCAGCACATAGAGAGGTGTTTTAGTAACATGAAAATTTATACAACCATATTTTCCTCTCTCATAATAATATCCAGTAGCATCATGAGAAAACTCAACAATATAACTATCACATAAAGCATTCTTATCATGAGTCTCATGCATAAAATTATTACTACTCCCAACATAAGCATAATCAATTTTATTAGTTGTAGTGGGAGCAAATTCAACAAAGTAGCTATCATTATTATTCTCATCAAGCGTAGGAGGCATAGTATAATCACAACAAAATTTACTCTCCATAGTAGGTGGCACCAAAAGACCACTATCATTATAATCATCATATATGGGAGGCAAAGTATCATCAAAGAAAATTTTCTCCTCAATGCTTGGGGGACTAAAAAGATCATGAAAACCAGCTTCCCCAAGCTTAGAACTTTCTATATCATTATCAACAATGGTGTTCAAAGCGTTCATACTAATATTACTACCAGATGCAAATAAGATTCCATAGATTTTTTAATTTTCGCATCAAACAATCCATGTTTTAAATCAGGAAATAGAATAAGAAGCTCATTGTTGTCCATTATGCCTAACTAGTGTAAACAAGAAACAAAAAGATGCAATTGCAGGATCTAAAGGAAATAGCTTCGAGCACACACACAACGGCGCCAGAAAAAGTACTTTACCTGGGACCGGAGTATGAGAGCCTTTTACCTTTCCTCCCCGGCAACGGCGCCGTGAAAATAGCTTGATATCTACGGGAGCTTCTATTCTTGTAGACAGTGTTGGGCCTCCAAGAGCAGAGGTTTGTAGAACAGCGAGCAAGTTTCCCTTAAGTGGATCACCCAAGGTTTATCGAACTCGGGGAGGAAGAGGTCAAAGATATCCCTCTCAAGCAACCACTGCAACCACAAAGCAAGAAGTCTCTTGTGTCCCCAACACACCTAATAGGTGCACTAGTTCGACGAAGAGATAGTGAAATACAGGTGGTATGAATAAATGCGAGCAGTAGCAACGACACCAGAAAAGTGTTTTGCTGTCCAGGACTGGTGTGTGGTTGATGGTGGTAATATTGCAGGAAGTATAGATGCAGTAAAACAGTAAACGAACAGCGATAGCAGTATTTAGGAACAAGGCCTAGGGATCATACTTTCACTAGTGGATACTCTCAACATTGATCACATAACAGAATAAATAGATAGATGCTAGACTCTACACCCTCTTGTTGGATGATGAACACCACTAACTGTGTAGGATTACACGAACCCTCAATGCCGGAGTTAACAAGCTCCACAATATTCAATGTTCATATTTAAATAACCTTAGAGTGCATAACAGATCAACATAACCAAACCAAGTACTAACATAGCATGCACACTGTCACCTTCACACTACGAAAGGAGGAATAGATCACATCAATACTATCATAGCAATAGTTAACTTCATAATCTACAAGAGATCACAATCATAGCCTACGCCAAGTACTACACGATGCACACACTGTCACCATTACACCGTGCAGGAGGAATAAACTACTTTAATAACATCACTAGAGTAGCACACAGATATATTATGATACAAAACACATTGCAATCATAAAGAGATATAAATAAGCACTTCACTATGCCATTCATAACAGTGAATAAGTATTCTGTGAAATATAGCCTAAGAGACCCACACGGTGCACACACTGTCACCTTTACACACGTGGGACAAGGAGTCTCCGGAGATCACATAAGTAAAATCCACTTGACTAGAACAATGACATCTAGATTACAAGCATCATCATATGAATCTCAGTCATGTAAGGCAGCTCATGAGATTATTGTATTGAAGCACATAGGAGAGAGATTAACCACATAGCTACCGGTACAGCCCCGAGCCTCGATGGAGAACTACTCCCTCCTCATGGGAGACAGCAGCGTTGATGGAGATGGCGGTGGTGTCGATGGAGGAGCCTTCCGGGGGCACTTCCCCGTCCCGGCGGCGTGCCGGAACAGAGACTCCTGTCCCCCAGATCTTGGCTTCGCGATGGCGGCGGCTCTGGAAGGTTTCTCGTACCGTGGGTTTCCGTACTGGGGGTTTCGCGACGAAGGCTATTTGTAGGCGGAAGGGCAGGTAAAGGGGCGACGCGAGGGGCCCACACGACAGGGCCACGCGGCCAGGGCCCAGGCCGCGCCGCCCGGCGTGTCGCCGCCTCGTCGCCCCACTTCCGCTTACGTCTTCGGTCTTCGGAAGCTTCGTGGCAAAATAGGCCCCCGGGCGTTGATTTCGTCCAATTCTGAGAATATTTCCTTACTAGGATTTACGAAACCAAAAACGACGAGAAAACAAAGAATCGGCTCTTCGGCATCTCGTTAATAGGTTAGTGCCGGAAAATGCATAAATACGACATATAATGTGTATAAAACATGTAGATATCATCAATAATGTGGCATGGAACATAAGAAATTATCGATACGTCGGAGACGTATCATGGTCCATGTCTCATCATCAGATAGCAAGCCACGTGGCATCCTTTTTGCGGCGTAAGCAGAGGGTTTTTCGGTACATGTGGGATAGCTCTGCATATCATTTATTTTTTAGTTGCATGTTGGCTGCAACTTGGATAAACCTCAGTTGCATGCGGTGTTCCATTGTAAGATTTTTATCGTTTGCATTTTGTATGTGCTCTTCAACTGATGTTTTTTCGGTTGCATTGCATGTGTGTCACAATTGGGGTTTGCTCTTCAACTAATTAACCCTAAGTTTCATGTGGGTTGCAACTGGGTAAAAACCTAAGTTGCAATTGGGTCAGTATTGGGTTAATCTCAGTTTCATGTGCGCCGCAACTGGGTTTTAAACCTTAGTTGTATGTTGGCTGCAACTGAGGTTTTTCGATTGCATTGCATATAGGTCGCAAGTGGGTTAGATCTGTATTTTTTTCTCAGTTGCATGTTGGTCGCAACTTGGATAAGTCGCAATTGGGTTGAAACTAGGGGGTTTTAAAATCTCAGTTTCATGTGTGTCGCAACTGGGGGGTTTAAAATCTCAGTTTTCATGTGTGTCGCAACTAGGGGGTTTTAAAATCTCAGTTTCATGTGTGTCGCAACTGGGGGGTTTAAAATCTCAGTTTTCATGTGTGTCGCAACTAGGGGGTTTTAAAATCTCAGTTTCATGTGTGTCGCAACTGGGGGGTTTAAAATCTCAGTTTTCATGTGTGTCGCAACTGGGGGGTTTAAAATCTCAGTTTCATGTGTGTCGCAACTGGGGGGTTTAAAATCTCAGTTTCATGTGTGTCGCAACTGCGAGGTTTAAAATCTCGGTTTCATGTGTGTCGCATCTGGGAGGTTTAAAATCTCGGTTTCATGTGTGTCACAACTGGGAGGTTTAAAATCTCATTTTGCATGTGTGTTGCAAGTGTTGCATTTGCATATGGGTAGGAAAGGGCTAGCTCTCCATTTTTTTTATTTTATCAGTGGTTTGGGGGTTTTAGATTTTTTTTTGATTGCATTTTTAACCCTCAGTTTGCACGTGGGTCGCATGTTGGATCATTTCCATGTGGGCCGCACCTGGTTTTTAACGTCGGTTGAAGCGGCATGCAACTGGGGTTATACCTCGTTTTTTGCAAGTGCTATTTTGCACCTGTGTTTTTTCAATTGCATAAGTGGGGTAGCTCTGCATTTTTTTGTTTTTTGAGTTTGATTTAAACCGTAAGTTTTCATGTGGGGTTGCAAAATGTGTCTAACCTAAGTCGCAATTGGGTCGAAACTGGGGGGTTTAAAATCTTAGTTTCATGTGTGTCGCAACTAGGTGAGTTTAAAATCTCAGTTTCATGTGTGTCGCAACTGGGGGGAGGGGTTTAAAATCTCAGTTGCATGTGTGTTGCAAGTGTGTTTTTTTCGGTTGCATTTGCATATGGGTAGCAAGGGGGCTAGCGCTCCATTTTTTATTTTATCAGTGTTTTGGGGTTTTAGCTCTTTTTGATTGCATTTTTAACCCTCAGTTGCATGCGGGGTCGCATGTTGGATCATTTCCATGTGGGCTGCACCTGGTTTTTAACGTCGGTTGCAAGCGGCCTGCAACTAAGGTTATACCTCGGTTTTTGCAAGTGGTATTTGCACATGTGTTTTTTCAATTGCATATGTGGGGTAGCTCCGCATTTTTTTTAGTTTTTTGAGTTTGATTTAAACCGTAAGTTTTCATGTGGGGTTGCAAAATGTGTCTAACCTAAGTCGCAATTGGGTCGAAACTGGGTTTTAAAATCTCAGTTTCATGTGTGTCGCAACTAGGTGGGTTTAAAATCTCAGTTTCATGTGTGTCGCAACTGGGGGGGGGGGTTTAAAATCTCAGTTGCATGTGTGTTGCAATTGTTTTTTTTCGGTTGCATTTGCATATGGGTAGCAAGGGGGCTAACTCTCCATTTTTTTATTTTATCAGTGGTTTGGGGTTTTAGATTTTTTTTATTTGCATTTTTAACCCTCAGTTGCATGCGGGTCGCATGTTGGATCATTTCCATGTGGGCCGCACCTGGTTTTTAACGTCGGTTGCAAGCGGCCTGCAACTGAGGTTATACCTCGGTTTTTGCAAGTGGTATTTGCACATGTGTGTTTTCAATTGCATATGTGGGGTAGCACTGCATTTTTTTTTAGTTTTTTGAGTTTGATTTAAACCGTAAGTTTTCATGTGGGGTTGCAAAATGTGTCTAACCTAAGTCGCAATTGGGTCGAAACTGGGTTTTAAAATCTCAGTTTCATGTGTGTCGAAACTAGGTGGGTTTAAAATCTCAGTTGCATGTGTGTCGCAACTGGGGGGAGGGGTTTAAAATCTCAGTTTGCATGTGTATTGCAATTGTTTTTTTTTCGGTTGCATTTGCATATGGGTAGCAAGGGGGCTAGCGCTCCATTTTTTATTTTTATCAGTGGTTTGGGGTTTTAGATCTTTTTGATTGCATTTTTAACCCTCAGTTGCATGCGGGTCGCATGTTGGATCATTTCCATGTGGGCCGCACCTGGTTTTTAACGTCGGTTGCAAGCGGCCTGCAATTGAGGTTATACCTCGGTTTTTGCAAGTGATATTTGCACATGTGTGTTTTCAATTGCATATGTGGGGTAGCACCGCATTTTTTTTTAGTTTTTTGAGTTTGATTTAAACTATAAGTTTTCATGTTGGGTTGCAAAATGTGTCTAACCTAAGTCGCAATTGGGTCGAAACTGGGTTTTAAAATCTCAGTTTCATGTGTGTCGCAACTAGGTGGGTTTAAAATCTCAGTTTCATGTGTGTCGCAACTGGGGGGTTTAAAATCTCAGTTTGCATGTGTGTTGCAATTGTTTTTTTTCCGGTTGCATTTGCATATGGGTAGCAAGGGGGCTAGCGCTCCATTTTTTATTTTTATCAGTGGTTTGGGGTTTTAGATCTTTTTGATTGCATTTTTAACCCTTAGTTGCATGCGGGGTCGCATGTTGGATCATTTCCATGTGGGCCGCACCTGGTTTTTAACGTCGGTTGCAAGCGGCCTGCAACTGAGGTTATACCTCGGTTTTTGCAAGTGGTCTTTGCACATGTGTTTTTTTCAATTGCATATGTGGGGTAGCACCGCATTTTTTTTTAGTTTTTTGAGTTTGATTTAAACTATAAGTTTTCATGTGGGGTTGCAAAATGTGTCTAACCTAAGTCGCAATTGGGTCGAAACTGGGTTTTAAAATCTCAGTTTCATGTGTGTCGCAACTAGGTGGGTTTAAAATCTCAGTTGCATGTGTGTCGCAACTGGGGGGGGGGGGGTTTAAAATCTCAGTTGCATGTGTGTTGCAATTGTTTTTTTTTCGGTTGCATTTGCATATGGGTAGCAAGGGGGCTAGCGCTCCATTTTTTATTTTTATCAGTGGTTTGGGGTTTTAGATCTTTTTGATTGCATTTTTAACCCTCATTTGCATGCGGGGTCGCATGTTGGATCATTTCCATGTGGACCGCACCTGGTTTTTAAGCGGCCTGTAACTGAGGTTATACCTCGGTTTTTGCAAGTGGTATTTGCACATGTGTGTTTTCAATTGCATATGTGGGGTAGCACCGCTTTTTTTTAGTTTTTTGAGTTTGATTTAAACTATAAGTTTTCATGTGGGGTTGCAAAATGTGTCTAACCTAAGTCGCAATTGGGTCGAAACTGGGTTTTAAAATCTCAGTTTCATGTGTGTCGCAACTGGGGGGGTTTAAACCTCAGTTGCATATGTGTTGCAACTGTGTTTTTTTCGGTTGCATTGCATATGGGTCGCAAGTGGGATAACTCTCCATTTTTTATTTTTTATCAGTGTTTTTTTTCCGGGTGCATTGCATATGCATTGCATATTTTGTGTTAGTTCCATGTAGGCTGCTACTTCTTCTTTAGGTTCCAATGGGTAGCTTTTTTTTTGAGTTTGTAGTTGCAAAATCGGTAAAACTTCAGTTGCAATTAGGTCACAATTGGTTTAAAATCTTAGTTTCTTGTGTGTTGTAATTGGGGGAGGGGCGGTTAGAACCTCAATTGCACGTGGGATGCAACTGACGTTTTTTTCGGGTGCATAGTTAATATTTCTTGATCTTGATTTTACCATGTCTGTCCCAAGTGGGGGTAGGTTATTTTTTTAAGTGTGAAAGAAGGTGCAGTTTGCATGATTTGCGAGATGGTGGGCTCGTTCCCCCATGCTGTCGTGCATGAGATGTGTTGCACTCGTGCCCATTCTCCTTCATTTTTTGCGTATTTTGCATGAGCATTTTTTTCCATTTTTTAGCTAGTCTATCAATATTGTGGTTGGGCTCGTGTCCGTTCTCCTTCAAGTGGTTGTTCACAAGTACTTGTTGAAACTAGTCTTTTCACAAGTGACTTGTTCTTGCATTTTCAGAATTGGTAACATCGTTTATTTTGACATGCAAGTACATCTATTTCCGCACAAACACTTGGCCGGTTTGCCCTTTGATCCAATTTAGTTGTGATGGGAGGATGAGCGGGAAGGAGTGACAAGTTACGGCCAAGTGTGAAGATGAGGAAAATAGAAAAATGTTTAAAATCACATCAACATGAAAAACCTCCAATTCGAAACTTTTTAGTGATTCAAATTGCATGTGTTTTTCAAATTTTATTTATTTGCACATTGCATATTTTTTCAAAATAATTTTAGGTTCCACATGAATTGAAAAAAATGTATGATTTTTATTTAATGATTGTACATTTTTTTATAAACAGTAAAGTTGTCATTAATCAAAAATAGGTGTAGTCATTTTTTCTATTTTCAGCACTGTGGGCCCAGCATGTCATTGTGATTTCTTTTTGAAAATCCTAACCAGGGGGGAGCGGTAGCCGTAGCATTTTATCACCAGCACTACTAGCATTTGTCTTCAGGGGAGCGGTTCACCGAGCGACACACGTGTCACAGGAGGCGATTCGTCGCCGCGGAGGCGGCGACCTGGGCGAAGCCAGCTGCTGCGGTCTCCTCCACCCGCCGGCGACCTCCGCCGCCAACAACCGCAAGCCTCCACCGCGGACTCGCACGCGCCTTCGCTGCACGCTCGCGCGCGCCTCTCCCGCAGACGCGCGGGCCGCTTCGCCGACAACTCGGGCGCACATCTGACGGCGGCACGCGCGCCTGCGTCGCCGATTCGCGCACACCTCCGCCGCCCACACGCGCGGCCCTCCGTTCACTCGCGCGCGTCTTCATCCTTTTGTGAGTTCCTCAATTTGTTCCCCCATTTCTTACCAGAGATTTCCTGTCTGTTATAAAGCGCCCAGAGAATCATGCATGTTCATCTAGGGTTTCTGGGTTAGTTTGTTCTTCTTGGATGCGATTGAGTAGACATATAGGCAGATTCGTCTAGATTTTCTAGGGTTCAAGTTGAGATATGCATCTACTATCGTTTTGTGTGTACAGCTAGTTTCATTCTGAACGACAATAGTCATTGCAGATAATTTGGTTTTGTCTGATATACATTTTATTCCATTTTTCGTATGTAATGATGAGTTATTTGTTCAAAAGCTTTTCTGAACTTGAGGTATGCATCTACTATCCTATATCTGACATACAGTTCTGAAGTTGATTTGTAGTTCAAGTTTAGATGAATAGGAAGTGCTTGATTTGTTGTTTCTTACACACCTCTGCTAAGTTTTTGTATAGACTTTGTTCCATGTTTTTTTGCATCATCTTGTTTTGCTTGTTACAGCTGCAAGGCTCTTAGTGTACTGGAATTTTTATAATTCCTTATCCAATAATGAACATATATGATTTTTTTTCTTTGAGTTAAGTGTGGCTTATTAAATCTCAACTTACACTAGATTTTGTTCACTAGATTTGTTAAAGCTGCAAGGCTCTTACTATACTTGGACAGTATGATCTTAAACTACATTTGTTTTTGTTTTGGACTCATATTTCAGATAGGACATGTGACTCTGCTTTAGTATTTGATTGTTTTAGTACTAAGCAGTTAGTACTAAGTTTTTGAGTTGTATGTATACTTCTATTCCACTTGTTCACTATACAGTTGAAAGGCTAAGTATACTGGATTTTCCCCCTATGGGTGATTATGTTTAAGCTTAAGACAGTAAGAGACACTTTTAAAATGATTTCCTTCGAGGTAATAATGGATTAATGATATATAGGGCAAAGAGATCAGATCATATGTAGCTGAAGTACAATGTTTCACCCTATGGGTGAAACACTGTACATTTGTCTTCATCTCTGAATCCTCTAGTCTTATAGGTTTTGTTGCATTTCCGAAAGTCACAAGTGACATAATTAGAATGTATTTTTACATGTGTGTTCAGGAAAAATATGATAATTTAAACAGGTTTTTATGTCAAAGTTTACCTATTATAGTTGGATAACTGATGTAAAAGTTGAGTATTATGTCAACTTTTTGGTTATTTTTGTCATACAATCTCTTATATGCCACTGTTTGGTGTGTTTCCTTTTTGTTGCCCTGCTCCTTTGTTCGACACACAACTTCACCATCTTGACTTCGCTGATTCATGTGTTGTACGTTTTCTGTACTAACTGCTTTAGTTGTTTTTGTGTTTTCATGTTAATACCTTTTGATTTTTTTTGAGTATGTTCATAATATCTATAATATTAGTTTCTTTTCTATGCCATGTATCTGAGAGAAATAGAAGTGATTACAAATTTTAAGAAGTTACTACATATGTGTAGTTCTCATATTAACATCTTCTTATAATTTTATTTGTTTTATGTAGTGTTCTCTAGCTTTTTTCGAAAATGAAGATACATAACAATGTTACAGAGGATGGAAAGTATGAATCCGATGTTGAACATGAACTCACAGAAACAGATTTGTCTCAAAAAGAGTTAGTCGAAGATATAAAGTTACTTGTAAGTAATTATTCACACAAACAACTAATTTCTTTTCCTGAATTTTATCATTCGTAGTTTATGTAATCATTTCTATTTTTGTTTGTTTCAGGTCGAGAGAAGTGTAGATAAAATTGTGAAGAGAAGAACAATACATAAAAGGAAAAGGAAGGTATATACTTTTTTTGTGAAATGTTTTAATATATTTATCTACTCTTCAAGCTTCCTTTTTGTCTTCAAGCTACTTAAACTTCATATTCTTATGCCATTTGTAATTTATTTTTCATAGACAAATAAGATTTGTGGTCAAGGTCATCCTGATAGTGATGATGATGCTAAAGCATATAGCAGATGCAGTGTGCCATACCTTATAACAGTTTTGAAGAGCATCTTGTCTTCTGAGCATAGGAAAAATCTGGTCAAGGGTTTGGGTTTCTCTCATTTTCTCGGACTGGATGATTGCAATGTACCCAGGCTTTTTGCACAGTGGATAGCAGACAATACAAATACTGATACTCAAGAAATCCAGATTGGTCTGAAGGCAATCCCAATTAATCCCAAATCATTTGAAGATGTTCTTGGCATTCCCGCAGGTCTATTACCAGTTGAGACAGATGAAGAGTCAGGGAAGTTATCATTTCTTGCACTGTATGGATTGTCTGAGGTTCCTACAATTAGATACTTTGGTGATAGGATCATCGAGAACAATGATCTATCAGATGATGATTTCTGTAGATGCTTCATGTCTGTATTGCTTGGAGTATTCATATGTCCAAATTCATCAGCTAGACCAAGCACAAAGTATATGGGTTCTTTAATTGATGTTGACAAGATTAAGGAACACAACTAGTGTAAGTTTGCGCATGATTGGTTGATGCTGTATATCAAGAAGTATCAGAAACAAAGAGCTAAACATACCCATTTGTCACTGACACTAGGAGGCTGCATTTATCAACTAACGGTAATTTCTTTTTTGGTTTTGGACTACAGTTACTGATTTGTTGTTATATTTTATCCACAATGAAATTACTTTTCATCATATTTTGTTCCAATCTAATATTTAATTTTCTTTTTTCATATAAAGGTGCGGTATCTTGACTTCCTAGATTTTGGAGGAATCCAGTTACCTTCAACATTACCAAGGATTTCTATTTGGAAAGGGAAGTTAATAAAACATTTCAGTGAGCTTGATAAGGGAACAGACGGAATATATGGTGTTACTTCTGTAAGTTTTCGTAAAACTTTTTCTCATTTCTGTTATGAACAGCATTATTATATTCGTTTATATCATATGTTTTGGCTACACATTCATTTTTTAAGTGTGTGCTCATGTAATGTATTATGATAGTCCAAAGTTTTGACAAATGGTTGCAGATAAAAGATTGGACGCAGAAATGTTATGCACAATCTACTAAATCCAGCCTAGATAATGCAAGTGATCTTCTATGCTTCAAAAAGGAGATTGAAAAACTAACTGCGGATTGTATGACCTATGACGTATGAATCCTTTCTCATTTTTTGTTGACTAATTTTGACTCACTCTCCATGCATCATCTGATTTTTGAGATGTGCTTTTGTCTTTATGGATTTTGTGTCTTCTAATTTTATTTTTAAACTAATTCATGTTCCTACTTTCTCTGTAGATGAGAAATGAAATTTACGATTCCTTCCAGAGTCACATGATAGATGCAGACAGACCAACATTTGTCAGAGCCCAAACTCTTGTGCTAGATTGTTTGAAAATTATAATTGGAGAAACAAGCAAAACAGTACCATCACAAACTACTGTAGTTCTGGAAACTGAAGGTAGTAACCTTGAAGAAGATGAGAACGAAGGTATAATTCTCTGTTTTCAAGTAAAGTTATTGTTTTCCCTGAGAGGCGACAAACTTTGATTTTTATCAATCAATTAATTGCCTCACATTTTTATGTAATATCATATCTTATTCATCGGAAGAGAAGACACATTTCAGACACACATGCTGACCAACAATGTCACAATCGCAGTGAGTCTCATATGAATATTTCCCCTACTGAATCTGAGGTAACAATTATTTATCTTGTATTGTTACTTTTAAAGACGCACTTTAATTGTTCTATTTCCTGTTATTTTTTTGTAATAACATATGTTTTTAATTGCGATGTGACCATAGACTCGAAATAATCTTGCAAACAAACAATCACAAAGTAATGTGAGGGACTCATCGATTTTGAGCTTAAATCACACACCAGAAAGAAGTTTAAGCTTGAACCACGCACCTTCTGATGATGATGGTATCAATTCATCTTCACTGAAACCAATGGAACAAGGGAATGAAAAACAACTTCATCACAATGAAGGTAAATGATGAAGAAAGCTTTGCACCTTTTTTTATTAATAACATAATGAAACTTGGGAATTGAATCTTTTTTGACACTATAGTGGTGCATGTTGCTGATTTTTCCCCCTTCTTTTTACAGAGTTATCTAAATGTGCATCAGCTATTGTGGTTACGCATACCCCTGTAATAGAGAATGAAGTAATAGGATCAAAACCAAATACTCCGGTTAGCAGGGAAGAATATCTCAAAGAAGCTAGTAAGAAGTATTTCTTCTTGGATCCTTCAATTCCTTCATTCAGATTGGTCGACTGGCATGATGACAATGGCAAATTCATTGATGAAGTAGAACTACGGAGGCCAGTAGATTGCAACTTGATAAGAAGTCAGCATAAGGTTTTGCTCTGATTTTTTTGTTTGTTTCTATGTTGTCTTATTTGGAAACTGATTGTAATAACGGATCTCTAATTCTTGGCTCTGTGTTTTCTTTTTTTACCTTCTCTGGTTAAGTAGAATGAAGGTCAAAATGAGGGTCAACCAAACGAGGTATTCAACTGAATATACCTGTCCTGTCTTAGGTAATACCACATCTTTTCTTTTTTGTTAATTTTCTCATATTTTTCTCATGTAGGCAAACTGCAGCTATGTTTGTTCCCCTCACAAAAATGAATCGATAGCTTAGAAGGTTTTCTCAGTTTACCCTAACAATTCGCTTCCTTCGATTTCTATGCTCCTAAATTCATTTCTTTTTTCGATAATGTTATAATGTTGTTCTCTTAATTTCTGGCAGCACAATGCAGACAATGAGTTTGAATTTAGTTCTATACAATGTGGTCAACGACAGAAAAGCTACTCACATTTAAATGACCATTGCAGTAATTTTCAAGCAGAACAACATGACTTCATTGATTTAGATGTGAGAATTCTCATTGTTCTTTTAAACACATTTTTTTATCATAGGAATAAATAAGATAACTAATTTTTAATACCAATTATTTTTTTGCTCATTTCCTGTAGCCATCTCAACCTTCTCAGCATTCCCAACCTATGCCAAAAACTGAAAAGAATGCAAGAATTAATATCACAGGAAGAAAATTGTTCCAAGATGACTTTGATGAAAGTCCTCTAAATATTGATTCAAAGATGAGCCAACCTGTAAGTTTACTGTCTTTTCATATTTAATTCCATGTGTTCTATACTGTACCTAACAAGTACTTTCTTTGCAACCTTAGTGCTTATTAATTATCATTTTGCAAAGTGTATTACTGTGTATTTTTTATTTTTACTTAATGGCCAGTTGCAACTAGGTTGAAAATTAGTTCATTATGCCTAGTATAAACTAGGTTGAAACTGGGTTTTTTTTTGTGTTGATTTAACAAGTTTTTGCAGTACAGTTGTTAGGTACAGTATAACTGGATCCAAATTTTTAGGCATGTCAATGAAAATTTATAGTTATGCTAAAATGTAGGCATGTCTGAAATTTTATAAAAAGTGTCAACCACTGTTAGGAAATTTCTTTTTGTTGGTGTATTATGATTGCAATTGATCAGAATTTTAATTTAACTATTTTTTGCAATTGATGTGGAGTTGCCATGTTTATTTGGTCGTATGTAACTTATTAATTGTTCTTTTTTTAATAGATGGATCCTGAAGTAGAATTCATGTACGAAAACCTTCGCAATGAAGAAGCAACTCCACCAAACTCTCCTGAAGTGCAGTTCATGGGTGTAAAGTTATGTAAACCTGTCGAAACATCACCGGAAGTACAGTTTATGGGTGAGAGATCAAGTAATCCTTCTGGACCAGCATCACAAGCACAGCTCCTGGGTGAAAGAAACATCAACAAATTATCCAATGACATGTCTGACTTGAGTGATAATCTGTACAATGCTGGTTTGAGCCTCGGGAGTACTAGTTTTTCAAGAGGAAAGGAAAATAAGCCTCCAAAGCGAGTTGTTAACCGCAGTTCATTTCTTTGTTCACCTTTTGAAATCAATAGCACAATATCAACCAAACATGGACCTCATGAGATGAAGTTGTACGAAACAATAACAACACTATGTGATGATCCAGAATACCATGAGTACGTACAAGTTATACAAGCTTACATGTTCTTTTTCTGTATTTTCATAAATTTAATCATTTGCTGTAACAAATATCATTCTTTATATGTTAACTAATTGTTCTCTGGTTTGTTTTCTTGTAGTAGATGGATTATAAACATGAATAACTGCAGAGTGTCACTCAAACAGCTTGGTTGTTCTATGAAACAAGAGGGATGGGTAGAAGCATGGGTCATCAACTGCTATTGTAGAAAGCTTTTCAAGGATAACCATCCAAAGAAATCGCAAAAGCATTTCTTTTTCCATACAACAGTGGTATGAAATGTTTACACTGGAGTTTTCATTGTGTCTTTTTATTTTATGTATTTGCATGACTCGATGTTAAAAAAATTTAATGGAAATATTTTATTGTTCATTATTAGGAATATTTCCTTGAAAAATGGCCTAATGAATATATGAGAAAAATATGGCAAAAAAACGTAATCAAAGGATTCCAGGGTGCGGACTCAGCTAGGAAATTGCACCTATCAGAACGGGTACGCAAGTTATATGTCACTTCATTATTTCATTTGGTTTTTGTAAATTAAGTATTACATTGTTATTTTTTAGCTCTATAATGTTATTTCATAATCAATATACTTTATCCTAAAATTATTTTTTATTTGTTGTTATTCCAATTAGATTCACTTCCCTTCATTGTATAATCGTCATTGGTTTCTATTTGCTGTTGACATGAGAGTACGCAAATTCCTGTTCATGGATTCACTTTGCGGAGAAGCAAGTGAGTTACACAGAGAAGTAGATGATATGATGGTATGCCATATACAAACCATGGATACATATTTTTTTCCTAATAAATGATGTTATTCATTTTATGTTCTTATTTTTTTTTGATTTAATCTTTGCATGCATTTTTCCTTTTTCATTCTTTCCAGATTACAAATTTCAAGAAAACATGGGCTGAGTGTAAACTAAAGGATATGCATTTCGAAACATTTGGCAAAGCATACCCAAATTTGCCAAAACAAAGAACACCGTACAATTCTATTCACCTTCATTGAGTTTTCTGTTTGCTCTCTGATTTGTTTGTCTTGTATGACATGGTCTTGCTAAATTTATTTAAACTATTAAATTAGGAACGATTGTGGAGTTTTCCTCATCAAGTATATGGAACGATATTGCACAAGGAACCCCAATTCATGCTCTTTTCCAGCCAGTGATATACCAGATTTCCGTGTTCAAATTGCTATCGACACTCTGTTTAATGATTACAACTCTCAAGTAGAAGAAATGGATTTCATAAGTACATTTGACTTGGAGGTAACTTCTTCATCTCTACATAAGAATATCTTTTACTTGTTTTTTTTTTACCCTTTTGTTTAATGTTTGTATTCATATAGTCATACAAGAAGCGTTCTCTTGGGAAGAAATGATTGAAGAAATGATTTTGCAACAGCTCTGTTAATCAGGGTAAGACATTAGGATGCATTTGTAAGAATCACATTTAAGATCGAAAAGTTTTGTCTAAAATATAACTCAAATTTTATTATTAATAGCAGACCAGTAATCCAGTTCAATCTATGATGGTCATGGCTTCACTGAACACAAGGGGTGAAGTGCTGAAAATCAAGAGGGGTTCATTTATTCTGCACTTCTTTTCGCGCTGGGCTATCTGTACATTTTTAGTGCTGAACTTTTTAATCTGCTGAAACTGTATGAAGTGTTGCCATCTTTTGTAAAATGTGCACTGCTGGATCATTCTGTCACTCTCATGTTTTGAACTCTGCTGGACATTCTGTTTGTCAACTGTTGTTGAACTGTACTGCAGTAGTCATTTTAATTCTTCTCAAAATATTTTACAGTTGCTGTTGTAGTTGATCACTCACATGTTTTGAACTCTGCTGGTCATTCTGTTAGTCACACGTTTTTGAACTGCGCTGTTTTTGCATTACATATTTCAATTCTTCTCAAAAAAAAATTCAGTTGCTGTTGTTGTTGATCATTCACATGCGCTTTTCCATCTGTTCTTCATCGTCACTTCCGATTTTTCAAATATCGCCAATTTTATTGTGCAAAAGTAAGAAATTTTCAAACTCTTTTCATGGAACAATTTATGTTTTCTTATTCAATGTTTTTCCTTTCTTTTTGAATACTTTCTTTCTGCTGGGAATTCTTTTCAATTTTTCATCGTTGGGGGTGGGGAGCTCCGCCTATGTCATTACTAAAATGCATAGCCGGTTCTTCCAAGCCCGGGAAAAGGAGGAGGAACCACTACAACATGATTTTTTCTGGATATTCTACTACTTATTTGGTGAAAAAAAATTCACTATATGTAAAAGATATTATGTGTAGGGCAAATTATGTGTATTTTCATGTGTTTAGGGGAACTTAAACCAGGATCTGATCATATAGGCATAATTTATGAATTAAGAGGACCATTATTTTTATTTTTAGTTGTCAGACGAGAATGCCCTGTGCCTATTTTTGAATAGCATAATGGAACCTGGGAACTGAATCTGACACTATAGGATGCATGTTTCATGTCCATGGCTTTTTTTACCATGCATGTCGTGTTGCACTTGAGCATTTTAAATGCAGGTTGTGGTTAATTTTCGACAGAGACAACAGGGTAAACTTCCTTTTTTTCTACTCGTTATTTCATGATATATGTGTAGTTGTTTCATACTAGTCATTTCATATATATCAGACAAATACATGGCACAAGCCATTTTGTTTTTCTACTTCTTTTTAATAAGCTAGCTTTTTGTAGTTTTCTCATTGAAAATAACGGTAAGTTGAACCAACGTTGTTTCCTCTGTACTATGAGTCTACATTAAGCACCCGTGCTATATACAAAACATTTTCTTATGTACTCCAATGTTATGTTTTCTCTCTCTTTTCAGTGTTGGTACCTTTTTTACTGACATTTTTGTGATAATTCCTAGGTTAACTGACACCTGGGTTTTGTAATTGCAGGTAACTGCTTTTTTATGGTTATCGCAATGTATATATAAGCTGTTAACGACAGCTGTGAGAAGCTAACACTGATCCTGTAAGCTCCCAGGTGAACATAGCGGTGCACATCACGCCTCCTTTCTTTTTTAGCAAAACATAAGCAAGTTGTTACAGTCACTACATGCTATAAACTTTCATAACCTGTCATAATTTTCATGCAACAAACCTAATTGCAATTGAACAAAGCATTCTGAAACCAATGACTATCCCATGTTATAAATTTCAACTTTGTTAAATTACAGATGCGGATAGGTTCCTTATGAACAAATAGTTTCTCCAACAAATTTTTGGAAATGCAAACTGCATGCTTCACTTCATCAAGCCCTCAGAGCACAAGTGGACTGTCTTGCGCCTTTGATTTTTTCTTCGATTTGCTATTCTCTGTGCTGCCAGTAGTCTATCGCTTTTTACTTGAATTAGGAGCTGCAAAAGATTAATACTGAAATTAAGACACGGTAATATATATTCTTTTTTTGCATATTAATTTTGAATCCTTTTACTTCTCATATTTTTAAATGACAGAGTAAGTAAGTAAGTGTTAAACCTGAAGTTTTCTTGCTTGTTGACTTCTTCGGAAAACATGACTTGTCTAGGTGTTTCATGTCGCAACCTGCAATATTATGCGCATGTGATCCACAATGGCTACACGTTATTTTCTGCTTTGAACGGAATTCCTCAGCTAAAGGTTTCTGTCGTCCCGTTACTCGTAGGCCTTCCTCTTGGTTTAGCTACATCGGGATTCTCAAGGGTTGCACCGAAACCATCATCAACTACATCGGGACGTATGTTCTCTGTCTGATTCCCATTTTTCTTTTGCTTGTCTGCTTCTTCCTGAGCTGCATTTATTGCATCTAACTTTGCCTCTATCTGAATAGCTTCTTTTACTACCAAGAGATAACGTTCGTTATCACGCGAACCTTCAGATGCAATATCAACCAGCCTTTTTGTCAACAGAGTAAACCTGAGGTGCCGGTTCTTCTCTGTGAGCTCCAAAGGTACATTGTACTGCTTGTCTCTCACTACCTTCCTGTCTTGTGGCTTCCACCTTTCAATGAAGTACTTTGCTGGTAGTTCTGAAATGTTGAGATTTACAAGTACACGAAGTATGTGGCTACAAAGTATACCATCCTTCTGAAATTTGCAGAAAATGCAAGAAAAGTCTTCAGTTGGTAGATTAACCAGTACAACAAACCTCCGAGACCTGAAGTCCTTTTCTGCAAGCATTCTTGTCTTGTGCATATCTTTCATTTTTAATAATTTCATCAACATGCAGTTTAGCTGTAAAACCTAGCTGTCTCTGAAACTTGTAAAATATTTGCCGGTTGTACATTCTGCCAGCCTGATACTCAATTTCACTCTTCACCCAGTAATCAGGTGTAGTAGTTCTTGTGATTGAGTCCTGCTCTCTTTCCTTCTCCTCGATTTCTTTAGTGATCCTCTCGTACTCACCCAAGAAACTTATAACACTGTAAGTTGAACCAACGTTGTCCTTGAAAACTGAATTAGTCCCCTCACTTCTAGCTGTAGAATGAAGAAAAGGAAATAAATCCTTCTTGAAGTATACAGGGACAAATTTTGCCCTGTTTTTCCACATTGCATTGAAGTATTTTATGTGTCCAACATCATATTTCTGAACCATATCTTGCCAAAGATACTCAAATTCTTCAATGGTCAGAGAATTGCATAGAATATCTGAGACTTCTGCATGTAAGTTAGGTTTTGTAGCAAATGATCTACCACACTTTTCATCACATTTTTTCCTTATGTGGAAGAAGCAATTTCTGTGAACTGTCTTAGGGAACACTTGAGGAATCGATGTAGCCATAGATACGCACTGGTCTGTTATGATTGTCTGTGGAGATTTGTTACCCATGCAATTAAGGAACTCTTCAAATAACCAAGTGAAACATTCCGCTGTCTCATTCTGTATAATTGCACAAGCAAATAGGCAAGTGTGACCATGTCCGGTTACACCTACGAATGGAGCAAACGGTAGGTTGTATCTGTTGGTCTTGTATGTTGTGTCAAAGCTGATGCAATCTCCATACAACTCATACATCCTCCGTGAGTTTCCATCAGACCAGAAGAGACTTAGAACTTTGTTGCCCTCACCAAGTTTAAAATTGTAGTAGAACCTAGGATCATCTTCTTTTCTTTTACGGAAATAATCAAGGACCCGCGTCATGTCATTTAGCTTGCACTCATTTCTTATTGCTTGTTTGCACATTGCTAACATGCTTCTTTGTGTAAGGTACATCACCACCTCTCAGGTAAGAGAGGATTGACATAATTTTCCTTGGTGGAAGCTTCACAGAGGCAAATGTGCGGATGAACAACTGCTCATCTTCTGTCATGCTCTTATGGGATCTCAGGAATTTTGTCTCCTGCGGTGGACTTAGTTCATGGTTATGTTCAAGGTGCACTGAAATTACCAACCAATTTCCATTCTTTAATGAAACAACCATTTTAACTAGGCAACCTGTGTGTTCTATCTTATTACTCCTTGCTCTTCTTTCCGCGGGAACAACCCCTGTCCTCTCTTGTTTCCTTAATTGTTTTTGTTTCCTTATTTTTTCTAGAGTTTCTTCATCCACAGGCTTCCCTGCACGGTTGCACACAAATGTCACACGGGTGTGCCCTGTATTTCCACCTTTCCTTCCATGGTAATTTCCTGCCTTGGCAATAGAAAAGCCACATATTGAAGCATACTCATTGAAGAACTTATAAGCTGCATCATCAGAAGGAAATTGCATATCAAGGTGAGGAGCATGATGATCCCGAACTTCTTGACTGCTTGTTTTTGCATCTGATTTAGCTTCTTCATTCTCTAGGAAAGTAACAATATCTTCTTCTGTTAGTTCACCCTCTGTTGTTTTTCCTTCATCATTATTGCTGCCAAGATTTACGCGACTTTCACTGCTTGCATTAGGTAGATCTTCACCAAATATGTCATAATGTGGTGCTGCTTCTTCAATGTCATCATCTGAATCATGAAGTTCTGGATCCATGTTGTTTGGGTTTTCTTTTGAATGTTTGTCATAGCTTGTCTGAGAGGAAACATGAACATTATCTTCTTGAACAATTGGATCTTCGGGATAAAACCTGTCTTGATTCGCACTATCCGATGTGATATTCTGAAAGTTCCAACCACAAGAATTTTCCATACTTGTGTCATGTATGACTGATCGGTTTTCTTGAGACATGCCATTGTTGCTATCTGAATATCTACCAGTGATCATGAATAATTTGTTCTGCATTTAAAAAAAAACATAACATTGCAATGAGATGAACGAAATACAAATAAATTCTTGTTATACAATGTCCAAACAACAATTTAAATACCTCAGCACCCATTGGACCTTGGACAAATGGATTGTAATAATCTGCTGTGCTTTCTACTCCTAGCAACATCTGAGTGTATGACATGCTTCCATCTTGTGAGAAATTCATCTACACAAGAATACAGAGACAAGATTTTTATACTGTCAAGTGGTAAAAGCTATTTTTTTAGATGGTCAATTTGTAATGTTTTTTCACAAGCTACTCACAATGTCTGCTTCTTCATGACTGTTGCAGGAACCTTTCGCGGATTGTTCGCGCACACCAGCATCCGAGAATTGCTGCACACAATAGCAATTTTGTCAAAGCTACTTCAAAGTATTAATTTCAGATTTCAAGGTAAATTTTACCTTAACTGGCAAACATAGTTGAATTACTTTTGTTCTGTTTAATGTGACAAAACAAAAAATCTTAGGTAACTAAGCCCATACTTTTTTTAAAAATGAATGTCCAATTTGAATGCATGCCAAGTCCCCCAAAAAATGTAATGTATTATAACAAGGGCCATTATAACAACAATACATTAGCATCAAGTTTGTTTTTCCCTGTACTGTATGTGTTTCTGATCCTTGTGTTATGTGCGGTCATTTTTACACATGTCTGAATGCAAAGATGCGCTCCAGTAAACAACTAGACTTTGTTGATGAAGTGCTTCAGTTGGAGAGCTACTTGGTGAAGGTTTTCTTCGGAGCACAGACAGTAATCTTATGTGCATTGCTAGCATGATCTAGGAGGGTGCAGTTTTACTTTTGAACATAAAAATTGGCTACCAATATAAGATTGTGTGCTGTAAACTTGACATCCTTCGCTTTTTCGGTGTTCATTTGCTGTCTGTACATGTAGTTGGAAAATGATGGTCAATTTCTCTTCTTACTGGCAGATGCAGGCTACTTGGTGAAAAATAACGGTACAAACTGTCAATTTGTAATGTTATGCTACTGTCACAATTGAAAATATATTTTTTATGTTGCTGTCAGCCTATGATTTTTATTTGCAGTTCCAGTATGTGGGACCCTGATGCCATGTGCTACCCGCGAACCAGTGCAAAGAAGAATGTGAAAGACTTGGTGGTAAATGACTGAATACTTTCCCTCTGTAGTTACATAACCTTTATATGAGCACATCTGTACTTACATGTGGTTGGCATCTTGAAATTCTTTTCGGAAATGATAGCAAAAAATAAAGTTGCATCTGTCTATTTTTTGCCTTTGAACTTTAGCTACACTAGGTCCTCAATTCTTACTATCTAAAGTGACACTAGCCAATGAGTAGCAACAATACAGTATGGATCAAGGTGCATTACCTGTACTGTATGTGATTCTGATCCTATCAAGTAATTTCCATAGTTCTGCATTATGCCTGAAATAGTTCAGAGATTTTAAAATTTGTCAGGCTCCACAAATATATACTAAGAAACTTGTTTCAACAAGGTAGATGCAAACATCAGGAATGAACTTGTCTCATGTCATACTCTGGTATGTGTTGTTATCTTCTCCGTCAGTTTGTACTGTTGGGAAATCAGTCGGAAAATCGTGTCTGATGTATGGAGTCTTGTTTGATGCATGATCTGAAAAATACAGGAAAATCAAGTTGCATAGATCCATTTTTTCATTCATCATTTTCGTGCAGGTTCTTACAAGAGAAGAGAGAACCTGTTTTAAAAGAAAAGGTTTTCCTGACCTGTGTAAGTAATTGAGCCTCCTGTTTTCTGGCATGAAGTCTTTTCTGATGCATCAAATGGAACTACAGAAAATAAAGGAGCATAGTTACGTTTTTCATTCATCATTTTCGTGCAGGTTCTAACAAGAGAAGACAGGAGAAACTTTTTTTGAACAAAAGGATTTTATGGGTTGTCTGACCTGGGTAAGTAGTTGATCCTCGTTCGGTACTCAGATCTGTGATTTTAGACCAGAAGGAATTATGGAGAACATCTTTGCTACTCATGATTTTTCGTCAGATCTGATCTGCTGTTCTTTCTCATCAGGGGTTCACTTTCGTGAGAGAGAGGATGATGGAAGGGAGTGGTTGAGGGGTATTTTTGGCATAGGATCTCGTTCTGGTCAGCAAGTTTTCTTCAGCGTCAAGACACAATGACAGGTAACGAGGCCCAATTGTAATACAGGCCCAACAACGTCAAAGAAAGAAAGATTAATTTGTACAGGCCCAAAGGGAGCCGAATTTTTTTGTACAGGGCCATATCGTGCTGGATGTGAGTCAGTTTTTGACCCAGAAAACGTGATGACGTCAGTCGACTGAGATTTAATAAGTCTCAGTCGACTGAGCTCCAGGTGCTCCCTTTTTTATATTAATTTATGCAGAAAAACAGTATGGCAGACATTTTCGCCTAGGCTTGTAAAACCTGTGACCATGAGCATGCAGTAGGAACATTTCTAATACCAATCATCCCGCCGTTTTCAAAGCTATATTCTCTTTGACCAATAATAAGTGTCGTGATTTTAGTTTTAAATTAACTAAAACCGTGACATTTGTTATGAATCAAATCCCAGCGGAAGAAAGAGCAAAAGTGGCTGAGGAAAAGGCATCTCTCTGGTAGCTCGAACAATTGGAAGGCACAGGCGTCAGTTCGCTGCAGGCAAAGATAAACAAAGGTTTGAAGACGATGTGAGAACGTTGTGATCTAATTAGGTGATCATTTATTATACTAACCTAGTGGGATCATTCCTGTGATGGGCACAGGTACATGGCCGGATACCAAATGGATATTTTCCTCTTTTTCCCCTCTCTACTTCAGCAGGATATTTCCCCTTGATCAAAGAAAAAAGCTTGAGCAAAAACCAAATTAGAGACATCGAATCCAGCGGCGAATCGCGGCCAGCCAGGCAGGCAGAGGCAGGCAGCTGGGCCCGGTGGCCACGGTGCGTGACGCGGACGGCCGGCGGCGTGGCCCACCGGACATCCCCTCTCACCTTCCTTTCTTCCTTCCGCCTGGCACTGCCCGCGATCCGCCTCCAAACTATATAATCCCCCGCCCGCGCCACACGCCCACGCCCCGCCCCCACACGCGCCACCACCACCATCCACCATCGACGCGACGCACGGCACCCAACCAGCCTACCGACCGACCGACCGCCCGCACCTCCTCCCCGCGCCGGTCCTCCTCCCGCCGCCGGGCGCAGCCGCCGCCGCCGGAGATTCCGGGACCGCCGCCTCCCCCCGCGGCTGCGGCCGGCGTGGGCCCCACGGGCTCGCTGGAGACCGCACGCGCACGGGAGGCCGCCGACGCGCGGGGCCCGCCCGGAGCCGGAGCCGGAGGAGCGGCGGCGGAGGGGATGGAGAAGTACGAGACGGTGCGGGACATAGGGTCGGGCAACTTCGGGGTGGCGCGCCTCATGCGCAACCGCGACACCCGCGAGCTCGTCGCCGTCAAGTGCATCGAGCGCGGCCACCGGGTTCGTTCCTTCCTTTTGTTTGTTTGCTACCTTGCCTGCCTGCCTGCCTTCTCCACCTATTTTGTTTTTCAAATAATTATTCCGTAGTAGTACTGTATTTGGGACGGCTTGCTCGGTCCGGTGGATTTTAATCGCCCGTTTTGGGGGATCTGTGCCCTTGAGCAGATTGACGAGAATGTGTACAGGGAGATCATCAACCACCGCTCGCTGCGCCACCCCAACATCATCCGCTTCAAGGAGGTCAGTTCCTTCGTTCCTTCCTTCGTCGTCCACATGACCCAATTTGTTCTAGTATCTGTAATTTTTTGAAAACATTCTGGTCCCGTTTTCGTCAGAAATTGTCTCATGTTTATACCGGGTTCTCTAAAAACGGCGCGGGCGAAGTTTTGTTAATAATATTTGTAAAACAAATTCTCTCAACTGCATGTACCGGGGAATCTCTTGATTGCCACCTAATTTTCCTTGATGTTTCCCGCATGATACCTCCTTTCCCGTGTTCCCCTTTCCTCAATTCGTTTCATACCGTTCCCCTTTTATCCGTGTGATTTAGGCATGGAATCTAACGTTACAGATGCGCCTGGTCGTGGGACATGTTTCCCGTGGCAATTATTTGCTCCAAGCACATAGGCATATCATTCTGTTCGCCCTGTAGTAGCAAAATTTTAACGGAACAAGGAATCAGATCCTCCTGATGGCTTTACTGCTCATTCATGCACACGCACATGATTTTAATGGAGTAGTAGCTCCTTATTGAAGCACGCGCACATGATTTTAATTGTTCTGGGGGAAATTAATTCTGCAGGTGGTACTGACGCCAACAAATCTGATGATCGTCATGGAGTTCGCAGCAGGTGGGGAGCTGTTTGAGCGCATCTGTGATCGTGGGCGGTTCAGTGAGGACGAGGTCTAGTGATTTATTTCTTCAGTTTTCTGATCTTAGCTCTTTGGGTGGAAGAGCAATACTTAATGTTTTTTTTTTGCTTCATGCAGGCCAGGTATTTCTTTCAGCAGTTAATCTGTGGTGTGAGCTACTGCCATCACATGGTACGAAACACACGAGCAAAGATTATTCTTATGTTAATCTACATTCAAAATAGAAGCCGCTTTCCTTAAGCACAAAATTACTACAGCATTTCAAGTTTTCTTAAATCAATTGCTGGCTTCAGTGTAAACCATCTGCACTCTTACGAATAAACAAATCTCTAGTGTACTGTATATTTCTAATTACTTAATTCTTGGGCCACGTGTACCAGCAAATATGCCATAGAGATTTGAAGCTGGAGAATGTTCTCTTGGATGGCAGCGCAGCTCCTCGCCTCAAAATATGCGATTTTGGCTACTCCAAGGTTGTTCCTGAACTCATGTATTCAACCTTAAACTCATTGACATCTGTAAATTCTCACAGAAAATGTTTTTCCCATTTCTGGTTCAGTCGTCAGTATTGCATTCAAGGCCCAAATCAGCAGTAGGGACGCCAGCATATATTGCACCAGAGGTGCTATCTCGCCGGGAGTATGATGGAAAGGTGAGCTTGCAAAAAAGTTACCGTGTTATGACATTTTTTTGCATCTTGCGTCTGTTAGCACTTTGCAAGTTAATCTTGTTAGGTCACTGGAACAAACCTCTTTTCTAATCATTGTATGTGCAAATTCTCTTTTATGTTCTTGTTTCCATATGCAAAATATAGTATGCAAGTTTAACTCACGGCATGGCTGAAACCTGGGAGTATTTGAGCATATTATTGTTGATCCACCAAGTCTTTCCAGGTGGATAGAATAGTTGCTGCCTTGATGCTAGTTAAACTTCTCAACCACTTAGTGGATGCACATGTGTCCATGATTGTGACGTTACATATGCTTGGCATCTCAATTTAATCTAAAGTTAGCTTGGATGACCGGGCACTCCAAGGCTAAAGGAGTCTCTTCCAAAAGTTTACATAAGCAGGGAAAGGACCTTAGGAAATACTTCATCTTTAGTTTTATTCATTAAATTGTATGGATAATTCGTTAATTTTATTTTAAAAATACCACAAACATTGGACCAACAGATGATCTGAAATTCCCTTGATGAACGCATCTGTCTGATGAGGAGTCACTGTCAGCATGAGGTGCTGGAACATCTTCTGTTTGGTTTCCCGAGGTAAGATGTACAACAAAGGATGTTGACACGAAAAGTGGAGTGGACTATTTGATGAACGCAGACCATCCATCCAGATAATAGGTTCTTATCCTACAGATTCTCCATGTTCCTACGAGATGGCTCACCTTTTAACTGTCAATGAAAATTTTGGATTCTTGTTTCTTGTTTTAATAACTTTATCATTCATAGATAGGATTTCCAGTAAAACTTAAAGTCCTTTATACAACCCCTGTTTGTGGTGATTTTTTCTGCAGCCTACTTTCATGGCTTCCAGTTAGCCACTACTCTACGGAAACTACATTTTAGAGCACACTACACTTATAGCAATAGACCTCTACCAATTACATATCTAGCGCACAGTCCAACTACTATGCAAGAACGTATAATTCTCGTCCACATTGTAGGCAATGCAATGTCATGGCCTAGTAGAAAGATCCATCATATTGGCGCGTATGATGCAAATGGTGGGCTTTATTCCATAGCTTTCACAAGAATGGAGAGCTATAGTATTGCCATGTTTGTTTCACTTAGTTTTTGTCATATTGGTGTTTCCTGATTGACCCAGTGACTGTAAGGGCAGCTTAGTTATTTTGCTTTAAATATTAACTATGACTACTGGGGTAGGGTCATCTGTATGTCCAGGTTGGTTTTGCTAATCTATGTTCTAACATACCTTTGAAGTTTCAGAGTGGAATCTGATGTTAGTTTTCTATTTACTAAGCATGTCCTAGTCCTAGGTGAACTTGAAAGCCTTGACCTTTAACTAGCCTAAAATAGTCTCCCACCCAAAAAACAAATGCTTAAAATATCAGGACACTGAAGAACGATCATCGAGCAAGCCAAAATTAGCTTCTCAATTTGGTACCACAGAATTTATCGATGCTACTTGAACCGTCGTGGCTTTTGTACATTTAAAGCTTCTTTTAAAAGATCACGAGACCATTGTAGGACCATAAGTACATAGTAGTTTATAGTATCGACTTATTGTTTGTACCCCAGTAGCTGCCCCGCCAGCCAGTGGGCATCTTGTCGACTTGAAACAGTATTGCTGACTCTGTTTGTCACCTTGGTACTTCTTGCTCAACTTGTTGAGTGTACTTTGCTTATAGTTTTTCTTATGTTAGATGAGCTATCCTGATTATGCCTCAAATTTTCTGCAATGTTGTTATATCAATGCAAGGAAACTGCATTTAGGCTAATCTTACATGAATTAAGTATGCTAAGCCACCTAGGAAGTGGAAACTTATTTAGCAATGCAAGGAACCTGCATTTAGGCTAACTGGGTAATGCAATAGCAGGACAGGACTGCACTAGATGGAAGTGATTCTGTCGATCAAGTATAAGTCCCATTATGATTCTTTGTCTTGGCACCCCAAAGTCAACACAATTTCATGTATGATTACGTAATATTTAGAACACTTATATCAAAACCACATGGTATTAGCATAAATGAAAGTAAACAATGTCAATCATATTGTCACATACTCCCTCCCCTCCTAAATATAAGAAGTTATGGGAATTCAAGAACTCCCAAAACGTGTTATATTTAGGGACAGACTGATAACAGATTATATTTAGCCCTGAACTCTTGTCCTTCATCCTAATGAATATTTGTTATTGTTATATGAGATTATTATTATTCAGGTGTACTCATTAGCAGAAATGGATCCTTGTTAATGTAGCTTGCAGATGTATGGTCCTGTGGAGTGACTCTTTATGTCATGCTTGTGGGAGCCTACCCATTTGAAGACCCAGATGACCCCAAGAATATACGCAAGACCATTCAGGTACCAAGCTAGACTTATGAGTAGATATCTCCTATACATGTCTACAGGTTTTCTTTTTGCACCTCACATAGCTCTCATCACGCTTGCTCTTCATCTGCAGAAAATAATGTCCGTGAGTTATACTATACCAGACCATGTCCACATATCCATGGAATGCAAACAGCTTATGTCCCGTATCTTTCATCAAAGTCCAGCGAGGGTAATGACCTCAGCCTGTTTCCTTCACCTGTCCCATTTAGGAAAGGTCGTCACGTTTAATATCAGGTGACATAGTGTTGACGTGGTAATTTGAATGTTGTCCAGAGAATCACAATGAGGGAGATAAAGAGTCATCCATGGTTCTTGAAGAACCTGCCAAGGGAGCTGACGGAGACGGCGCAAGCTATGTACTACAGGAGGGATAATGGCGTTCCTTCTTTCTCGGAGCAGACTTCAGAAGAAATCATGAAGATTGTCCAAGAGGCAAGGACTATGCCAAAGTCATCCAGGCCAAGCTATGGCTGGGGTGACGAGTGTTCAGATGACGAGGAAGACAAGCAAGAGGAAGACAGGCCAGAAGAGAAGGAGGAGGAAGAGGAGGATGAATATGATAAGAGAGTCAAGGAGGTTCATGCAAGCGGGGAGCTCCGCATGAGCTCGCTACGCATATGAAGAAGTATGCGGAGTAAGTTACTTGTAGATAATCGGCTCATCATGGAACTGCAGCACTGGATGTGGTATATGCAATTTTTGCTGGAAGTTTGCTTCTGTTTGGTTTTCCTTCCTGTGTAACATAATTTACCTGGACATGGCGACTTCAGTGGTCTGGTATTTGGTTATTGACAGAAACGATTGTACATATAAAGCGTGTGCTTATGTGCCCCCTGAGAAATAGCTATGCAGTTCATGTTTAAAACATGGAGTTTATATACTCCCTCTGTCCCACCAAAGTTGTCTGAGATTTGCCAAAATTTGGATGTATTTAGACACTATCTAATATGCAGATACATCCAAATTTTGTCAAATCTCAGACATGTGAGAACTGGCTCGCTCTGAATCAAGAACAAAACCTTTTTTCTGAGATCAAGGATAATAATAAAGTAGCTAGTGGCACTATTTTTCTGAGATCGTAAGTGACACTATTTTTCTGAGATCACTAGTGACACATATATGGGACCTCTGAATAAGCAGTGGGGATACACGAACTGGCTAGTAACATAAAGAGGAACCTAGTAATCTGATATATCTTCCCCCATTCACGACATTTTAGTACAGATGATGAATGACAAGAGTTCGAGGTCCCAATGATTGTTCATATGCCGACTAGATCTGGCATTGCTTTTTTTTTCTATGGAAGGCCATCATGGCTAGTTTTATTAATATCAAATAACAGTTACATCGTTTAGAAGAGATTGAAGTAAAAAAAAAGATAGGTGGTTCATCGATCCAATTACAAGAAAACTGAGAAAAAAAATATTACTAGCTATATTATGAGCTGCAACATTCACATCTCTTCCACAACGTTTAAATTCGACCTTCCCTATACTTGCAGATTGTGTACATATGTCTGAATAAATCGCAATGTCTTCATCCCATATCCTGTCCTCCCCCGAGCATAGTTGTATTACGTCCATTGAATCTGACTCCGCTTCAATTGCATTACATCCCAAGGAATTAGCAAGATTTAAACGACTGAGCATGGCCAAAGCCTCCGCCGTGACTACTGAAGAAACATGAGGAATAAACACAGATTATCGGGACATTGCTTGACTGCCTAAACAGCAGCCCAACTCGAACAACCGAAGGATGCCTTGTACTCTCTGGCAACGTAAGCCATCAAAATGGGCCGTGGTCTTCTTATTGGGCTCCTTGGAGCCCAAACGGGAGGCGCAGAAGCTCGCTGGTTGCTCGCCCAAGCTCTGCGCTGCTGCTCGACCGTTTAGTCCCACCTCGCTGCCGGACAGAGAAGAGGCGGTCGAGGGAGCTATAAAAGGAGGCGGAGGGCAGCGGTGAAAAGCATACCTTTCTCGGCCTTTTGGCTAAGATCAAGTGTAGTATCTGTTCTTATCAGTTTAATATCTGATATGTGGGCCATATGCCCACAACGATATTAAATTTATTTTTTGTGGGGGAGGGCCCACCACAGTGGCTTGCCACTGGGGTCCTCGCGTGTCGCCCGGGCGTTGCACTACTGCCCGGTGCCTGGCGCACCCCAACCAAATCTAATCCTAAATTATGGTTCTCTAGTCATCGGAACGTAATTATCTCTAGTCGAAAAACAAGATTTCACGGTGGAGGAGTAGAGACGACGGCGATACATGCGTTCGATATCCACCCCCTCGTTTCTCCTACGAGCTTGATGCCGCTCGATTCACACTTCAGAGTCTCGTAAACTGCGGCGGCGCCCGGTGTGAGCGGGGCGGATGTGGCGGTGGGCGACAGACCGGGGAATCTGATCCAGCGGACGCCGGGGAACCCGTCGGAGAAGAGGTGAGTGCGACGTCTCCTGAAACCAGATGCACAAATTTGACAGGTAGTGGGCTCTTGAGGGCAGTCAGTTGTGTACTAGCGCAAGGAGAGAAGAAGCATCATATCACACTGAAGGTCGATTACTACTCCAGTTAACTATGGTGAGTTGTTCGTGCCTGTTTCCTGTTGTACCAAGTCAATTTGCGCTGTTGATTGTGCGCAACAAACTTATGCCATGTAATGATAAATACTGTAGCTACTGGATTCTGTCCGGCACCATATATCAGATATATGATGTGTTCGTAACTTGTTTGCCTTGTACTGTAGGTGCCTGACTAGGCAATTACATAAGTAAATCTGATAATAATGCTGAAGAACAGAGATCCATTTATATTGTCTCTGTAATCACTCGAGCTGCTTTCTAAGTTGCTGCATTTTACACCTGTATGCTTCGGAAGAACAGCAGGATTAAACCCATTGAATAGGAGATGTACATGTTGTCATCCTGTTCTTATCTCGCTTCCTTGACACATCAGCAGAGCCCCTTGTAGATCAGTGGAACCAATGCCAGCACACTGTCTTCAAATCATATTTGACACGGAGTTCTAAGGCCTTATAGGCGAGTTCCTCACTGGGTTCAGAAAAGTCGTATCTAATTTTATTTAGCATTCATTATACAGATGAGGACAGGTGTAGCATTAGAGTTTTAATCTACATAAAAGGAAGCCTCGTCTCCTTGTATTCCTGCTTGTGTATGTTGTTGAATTTATCATGGCTTTCCCCTGACCAATATTTCCCATAATTGAAGAATAGACCCAATTTTTGTGTGAAGCAAAAGAACCATCAGTAGGCACTGTAGCGTTTGGCGAACCATTAAAGATTCTGAACCATAATGGGAAAGGCTTCAGCGAAAAGGGTTTCTTTGGAAAAATGAACTCTGCTTTATTTTCTTTCGATTTCACCTTGCGAAGGTTTCACGCATTGCCTCTACATTTGTCCAGATGAACTTCACAAGATGGCTGCAGCAATTGATAAAATCAGCAGGTGAAGTTGATTTGTATGCTTTGGATACAGTTGTGTTGATAAGTTTTTTTTGTGTCAAACTATTATTATCATGATGCTGTCAGAGAAATGCTTATTTTGTACCCAATCACTTTTTCGTCCTTGTCCAATGCATCATGATGTTGTCAGATACTAACTGAAGGAGTTAAAACTATCACCATGTTCGCTTGCAACTTAGAAGGTGTGACTGTGATAGCATCACAGTTGGTTCAGAAAGAGATACTGTCGGAGTTTGGAGCAAGTTTGTTAAAGTACTATATTACAGTATTCAGAAATAGATACAGTTCCAAACATAGTTTATTTTTTCTCGCTTCCTGTATTTTTGGTCGTGGTGCTATATATATGCCAAGCATTATAACTCGAACCTGTAATTGCTCTCAGTGAAAGAAGCTAAAATCGATATTGTGCCAGTTTTCATCACATTTGATCCCGAGATAGATATGGCCGAGCAAGTTGGTCACTATGCTAGTGATATGTTCTTCATGTACTTTGCATCCTTTGATGATCTTCACATTTCACTTCTACATCTATATGTTTTTCACCCCTTGAAGTATTGATAACTTATCCTAGATTTGTGCAACCTCCACTTTATAATCTATGTTTTCATATAATTTCATCCCGATCTAATAGGACTAACTGGCAAAACAACTGAGATCGGAAAGCTTGATCACGGAGCTTACTAAATCAAAACAGAGAAGAAGGCTTCAGATTGTCTTGTCGATCATTTGATTATCATGCATGTTACTCTAGTCTCAGTTCTTGTACAGTTTGATTTCCATTTTGATTGTGCCTATTGTGTGCTATGAAGATATTTCTTTATGATAAAACTGAGTTCTGTCGTATCATAAGGAAAATCAATAATCTGCAACCTGAAATTATCTGCTTATTTTGGTCACTATATCTTATAGTTTTGAACTATTATACTTGTTTTAATGTTAACAAACATGCACCGTTCAATATGATGTTACTCCAAGGGGGATGTTGCGTTGAAGGGATGGCTGCTCGAAGGTTCGGCATGGAGTGATGTAGCCAAGCATATTAAGAGCAGTTCATTCCCTTGGTTACATATTGTTACCTAGACTATGGTGCGGATTGTGATATGATCAATTGCAATTTTAATTTGACAGATACATATGGTGAACATGTTTGGGAATCTTGAATCTTCAGATACCATCGTTAGTTTCTTCTTCTTTTATTGCGATGAGATAATCCGTTGAATATCTCAATCCTGTATTCCTATTAATTGTAGAAAACAAGCTGACAGTAGCAATATTCCCCAAATACTTTCTTATAATTAAAAAAGAGAGCAATGCCCGGAGATCAATTTTAGGAAGCCTACAATTTTCTGATGTTGCAGACTTAGTATTAATAGTAAAATAATAAGTAAAACACTCACTATTTAGCTATTTGCTCAATTACTTTTCAGGGCCGTTTGTGACTTTATAAAGCGGGACTAAGCCTGTTTCAAAGAGAATGTACTTGATGAAGCCAAAGATGGAGTTCATCAAATGTTACAGCAAGAACAATGATGTAGAATCTATATTGGCACCGCGAGAGAAATTTAGAGAGCACACAAGACTAGTTGAATGAAACACAACATATCACCAGGCACCAGCAGACAGATTTCTGAATATACACAGTAATTCAGATATTGAAGCAGGCATTGTGGGTCTACCAGTTTTGGTGAACAAGTCGAATTCTTAGATTATACCGATACAAAAATATGCACACACACCAGTCTTACTTATATGGTCCTAATAAGTCTCTACGCTCATCGCTATTTCGGGGTGAACATGTCGAATTCTGATGTTAATCATGAGGCTAGTTTTCTGGAAGAGATGAATTTTGTAGTGTGATTTCTGGAGGCATTTTGTGCAAGTATTTTTTATGTAGTTTCCTGTAAGCATGTTGATAGAGTTTCTCTCATGTAGCTCTAGCATGTTTTGGAAGATCAGCAGAGATTTGAACGTCTAAAATGTTTTCAGCCTGCAGTGTATAAATCAACCCCAAATCCATACCCTGCCCTTCGGAGCTTCATTGCTGAGTGTGTGACGTCCATTTTTCTTCTACGGGGAACGTCCAATTTTTTTTATGTATCACTATCACGTATAGGGTATAAATCCCCAAAACTTGCCTTTTCCACTAAAAATCCGGTAATTGTTGAAGCTGCCTTCTGTGAGAAACATAATCTATTTTATTCACCGAAAGAAAGCCAGAAGCGGCAAACATTAATCCCAACACAACAGCGGAACCCAACGAATTGTTGAAATTTTTGAATACAAACTGATGTGCGAAGTGTTTTGACTGTTTTCTTGTGTGCAGTAGAAGTAGCATTTCGCACAGTTTTCCCAGTTCGAGAGGACAGCAGAGAGTGATCTCATTTCGGAAAGTGAGCCCGGAAAAATGTTGGGCTTGCTTTTTAGCTTGAAGGGGCCGGCCCAATACGAAGTGCAGCTAGTGCACCGGAGCAAAAATCAAACAACGCAGGGACGCGGGGCCAGTGGCGGCAGCATTTGCCGAAAGATAGTACCACCTCGGAAGTTTAGAGGGATTGCTACAAGCTTAAATAGCAGTCTCTTCAGGTCAGTAGCACGACCTTACTTGAACAGGATCTGTTCTATAGGAATCGTACCGTTGCATCCTTGACTAATAAGGAGGCAAGCACTTAAACCTGGTTGATGAAGTCTGACCTGTGGGCCAGAGCGTGATTGACGGTTCAGATCACACCTGTTGGTGCTGTTCTAGCTGTAGAGGATCGTTCCTGTTCAGCTTGCTGACCAGGGTGGCTCACAGGTTGTCTGACAGGTAACCAATTATTTTTTATTTTTCCAGATGAACTTCAGAAGATGGCTGCAGCAATTGATAAAATCGACAGGTGAAGTTGATTTCTATGCTTTGGATACAGTTGCGTTAATAGTTTTTTTTGTGTAAAATGCTTATCATCATGATGCTGTCAGAAAAATGCTTATTTTGTATCCAATCACCTTTTCCTCCTTGTCCAGTGCATCATTATTCTGTCAGATACTAACTGAAGGAGAATGCTTATTTTGTATCCAATCACCTTTTCCTCCTTGTCCAGTGCATCATTATTCTGTCAGATACTAACTGAAGGAGTTGAAACTATCATCATATTTGCCTTGCAACTTAGAAGGTGTGACTGTGATAGTATCACCGTTGATTCAGAAAGAGATACTGTCGGAGTTTGGAGCAAGTTTGTTAGAGTACTATAATTACTGTATTCAGAAATAGATACAGTTCCAAACATAGTTTATTTTTTCTCGCTTCCTGTATTTTTGGTCGTGATGCTGTATATATGCCAAACATTATAACTCGAACTTGTAATTGCTCTCAGTGAAAAAAGCTAAGATGGAAATTGTGCCAGTTTTCATCACATTTGATCCCGAGATAGATATGGTTGAGCAAGTTGGTCACTATGCAAGTGATATGTTCTTCATGTACTTTGCATCCCTTGATCATCTTCGCATTTCACTTCTACATCTATATGTTTTTCATCCCTTGAAGTGTTGATAACTTGTCCTAGACTAATGCAACCTCCACTTTGTATCTATGTTTTCATATAATTTCATCCGGATCTAATAGGACTAACTGGCAAAACAGCTGAGATCGGAAAGGTTGATCATGTTTACCAAGTTTACTATATCAAAACAGAGAAGAAGGCTTCAGATTATCTTGTCGATCATTTGATTACCATGCATGTTACTCTAGTTTCAGTTCTTGTACAGTTTGATTGTTCCATTTTGATTGTGGCTATTGTGTGCTATGAAGATATTTGCTTACTTTGGTCACTATATCTTATAGTATTGAACTATTATACTTCTGCAGTACTTGCTTTAATGTTAACAAACATGCACCGTTCAATATGATGTTACTCCAAGAGGGATGTCGCGTTGAAGGGATGGGTGCTCGACGGTTCGGCATAGAGTGATGTAGCCAAGCATGTTAAGAGAAATTCATTCCCTTGGTTACATATTGTTACCTAGACTATGGTGCGGATTGTGATATGATCAATTGCAATTTTAATTTGACAGACGAAAGACTGACAGTTACATATGGTGAACATGTATCCTTCAGATTCAACGTTTTCCTATATTTGGGAATCTTGAATCTTCAGATAGCATTGTTAGATTCTTCTTGTTTTATTGCGGTGAGACATGCGTCAAATATCTCAATCCTGTATTCATGTTGTAGAAAACAAGCTGACAGTAGCAATATTCCGCAAGTACTTTTTTTATAATAAAGAAGAGAACAATGCCCGGAGTTCAATTTTAGGAAGCCTACAATTTTCTGATGTTGCAGCCTTAGTAGTAATAGTAAAATAATAAGTGAAACACCCACTATTTGGCTATTTGCTCAATTACTTTTCAGGGCCGTTTGTGACTTTATAAAGCGGCGGGACTAAAGCCTGTTTCGAAGAGGATGTACTTGATGAAGCGAAAGATGGAGTTCGTCAAATGTTATAGCAAGAACAATGATGTAGAATCTATATTGGCATCGCGAAAGAAATTTAGAGGGCACACAAGACTAGTTGAAAACTGAAACACAACATATCACCAGGCACCAGCAGACTGATTTCTGAATTTACACAGTAATTCAGATATTGAGGCAGGCATTTTTGGGTCTATGAGTTTTGGTGAACATGTCGAATTCTGAGATTATACTGATACAAAAATATGCACACACACCAGTCTTATTTATATGGTCCTAACAAGTCTCTATGCTCATCGCTATTGGCTAGTTGCCCGGTTCATCATGAGGCTAGTTTTCTGCAAGAGATGGATTTTGTACTCTGATTTCTGGAGGCACTTTGTTGAAGTACTTTTTTATGCAGTTTCCTGTAAGCATGTTGATGGAATTTCTCTCATGTAGCTCTAGCATGTTGTTTTGGAGGATGAGGGGAGATTTTAACGTCCAATATGTTATCAGCCTGCAGTGTATAAATCCATAACCTGCCTTTTCAAAGCTTCATTGCTGAGTGCGTGACGTGTCCAATTTTTTTTTTCTTCGGGGAACGTCCGAAATGTTTTATGTATCACGTATGGGTATAAATCTCCAAAAGTTGTCTTTTCCAGTAAAAATCTGGTTAATTGTTGAAGCTGTCTTCTGCGAGAAACAAAGTCTATTTGATTCACCAAAAGAAAACCAGAACCGGCAAAAAATTAATCCCGACACAACAGGGCAAAACACACCCAACGAATTGTTGAAATGTTTGAATACAAACTGATGTACGGAGTGTTTTGACTGTTTTCTTGTGTACAGTAGAAGTAGCATTTCACACAGTTTTTTTTTTCGAGCGGGCATTTCACACAGTTTTGCTTGTTCGAGAGGACCACGGAAAGAGATCTCATTTCGGAAAGTGAGCCCGGAAAAACGTTGGGCTTGCCTTTTAGCTTGAAGGGGCCGGCCCAATACGAAGTGGAGCCAGTGCACCGGAGCAAAAATCAAGCAAAGGGCCAGTGGGAGCAGCATCTGCCGAAAGATAGTACCACCTCGGAAGTTTACAGGGATTGCTACCAGCTTAAATAGCGGTCTCTTCAGGTCTATAGCACGACCTTACTTGAACAGGATCTGTTCTATAGGAATCGTACCGTTGCATCCTTGACTAATAAGGAGGCAAGCACTTAAACCTGGTTGATGAAGTCTGACCTGTGGGCCAGAGCGTGATTAACGGCTCAGATCGCACTTGCCGGTGCTGTTCTAGCTGTAGAGGATCGTTCCTGTTCAGCTTGCTGACCAGGGTGGCTCACAGGTTGTCTGACAGGTTTCTTTTTAATTTTTGTTGCTTCTGCCACTTCTCGAAGCTGCAAATTAACGATCTTCATGGAGATGAGCCAATCCAACAAAGAATTGATGAAACGATGTGCTTGCTACGGACGTTATGTTTGCATCATCACAATTTTTTCGCCATCCTCAAACAGCTCAACCCAGGCTATTCATTAAAAAAAGACCATGAAAACCAACTTGTTTTGCGCATTACCCACAAGATTTATCAATCTCGAACCCGAACACAAGTTAGTCTGTTGTAATTTTCAGGGGTTTGATGAGGAAAGAAAACCATATGTTTGAGCAACTGGCAACTGGCAACAGAAGATCGACATATAAATTTCTAGCTTACTGTAAGAAACTCATTCCTCACAGAAAAGAAGAAACAACTATTTCTAAGTTAGTTTTCTCTGGGCATATTCATCTGAACTAGTTTGACATAACATGGTAGTAGAAAAGGGGATACAACAGACACAACTTACACTAAATGGAGTAAGCAGGATAAATTGTTGTTAAATGGGTAATTGTTGTCACAATATCAAACTAGCGGTAAAAATTAGAATTTACTCAAAAAGATGCACAGATCAAAATGTTTAGATAGCATTACAGGAGCCTTGTAAGAATATATTCCATGTTACAGTCAAAAAAGAATATATTGCATGCCATCTCCCTGAGAACACCATATAGCATAGTGTGTCCTTACAGTAGGATAGATTCAATAATCAGTGTTAACTTGAAAATTACAACTTGAAGACATGTGCATTGATCCACTCATCCACTGTACATTTTATTTACTGGTTAACAAAAATTTCAGCTGTGGACACTGGAATTACTCATGTTGAGATCAACCGACCGCTACTGAGATGACAGAACTCAATGTGTACAGAACTAAATGGTTCCGACAAGATTAGACTGTACTTTCATGTATCATTTCTATCAGCACCTTTACTAGAGTTAGACTATAGGCTGCACTTCAAAAAAAGTTGAGATGCCATTGTCAGATTAGTCACCATTTGCGATCACAACAAAGACATCATCTAGCGACCACTTCCTAATCTCGGACTTCTCTTCTGGATTGATGATTGCCTCGTCGGTCTGGGCAAGCCGGTAGCCGATCACAATCTCATCTCTCTCACGAGCCCTGACCATTATGTCCAGGAAACTCAGTTCCTCCTGTTCGTACAGGTAAAATTCAGCAGATCTTATGCACATCTCGTTGCCCTGTAACATAGGAGGATTGCAACGATCAGATCCAAGGAAAGTCACTGGATAGCATACAGTTAGAAACTATAATCTGCTTCAATGTTAAATAAAGATCGTGGAAAGAAATATTACTACAAAATTAAAGCACAATCCAGATCATGTTGCATTATGGATAGTACCTCCTCAGCGAAAAGCTCCTCAAGAACTCTGTTGATTTGCTTGTCTTCTGCCACCATTGCTAACGCCATACTGACAAGTTCATTCGATAGAACGTAATCGCTGATTTTGGAGACAGATACAAGGTTTCTGGTTCTCGAGTCCAGTATTTCACTGATTATTATTGATTTGTCTGATGCCTGCTGCATCTCCCGAATCCAGGAGCTGTGAGAGAAGCCATTCTGACGCAGAGGTGATCTTACCTCCTCTGACGGAAGACGTTTGGACTATAGTAGAAGGTATATACATCAGTAATGCAGAAGTCATCTAGATGCGGACTGTCAGTCATAAGATATAGCCAGGCTGCCTGTTACTCACCTGAACGTCACGGATTAGAAGAAGTGTAGCTAAGGATCGTGAATCTGACTGTACGATGGAGTCCTCCACTGACTCATCTGCAAGAATTAAAATCTGTGGTTTCAAAGTTAGCAATTGGTGTCTTCAGCACAGGCAAACTGACATCTAGAGTAGGAAATGTACATGTAGATGATAAAGATGTCTAAAACTATTATGGCCCACGTTTGCTGTTTCATAAATAGAATAGTTGATTGAGTAGAAACACTCAGAGCACTCACAGAATCAAAAGTCTCAAGAGGCAAGCTTTCTAAGTGCCGCCTGATGACAGCATTCCCTTCTTTGTGTACAAGTTTAATGTTTGTTAGTCCGAAAATATCCATACCACCGTCAGTCAGCTTTTTCTCCCTCTCTTTCTCTGGCACCTCATTGAACATCCACAATTCAGAACCTGGAGCCAGAAATGCTTCTAGAACCTACACAGAAGCACTAACATTCATGTAAAAATTGTGTTCAAATGTACACTGATTCTGGCAAAAATGTCCAGGTTAAATTACCATTATCATATCGTGGATGTCCCGTCGCCAACCACAGAACAAAATTTTCTCTGGAAACTTCGGAGGGATTTGAACATTAGGTAGAAAACCCTTATGCACCTACCAAAAAGTTATATTGATCAGATAGAAATTGAGGTGAAATAGAAATTTTGACCTGGGCAGTATGACTTGCTTGCTTGATGATAGTTGGTACAAAGAGAGTACATATTATACAGCCTGAAGTAGAACTCAGAAAAATCACCTCTGCTAGAGGGGCGGGAGCATAAGTATCATCATCTTCTGCTATAACAAGGACCTCATCACCTTCTCTTAAAACATAATCATCAGCAGGGTTCATTAATATCTTTCCACCTTTTGACGCAAGCTTCACTCCACAGGGCACGGCATCAGGGAATGAGATTAACACATCCCCAAACCGCATGCCATCCAATTCTGGCCATCTTTTAATATAGAACTCTGCATTTTCAAATCCCAAAATATCCTCCCATATCTGCAGAAAGTATACCATGGGTCAGCAATCATGGAGATAGCTCCTGGAGAACAGGTGTTACATTGAAATGTACCTGTGCCAAGCCAGGTTGGAGTGCACACTGTATCATCAAACGTCCAATCACATCATGGGCAACAACTGTTTCAATTAGTTCACCTCCAACCAATTTCACTAAAGGTTCATTGTCAAGGTCACTCATCTCTACAACAATATGCCCCCTTAAGCCCTCCTTTACTCCAGTCAGGCTTAGTACCACACGCAAAGCTCGTGCGTCACTCTGGGGGGAGAGTGGAGAAAATGAACGTGAGCAAATAATTGTACGAGATGCTAAACAAATAATAGTAAATGTGGGTAGAAGAAAATACTAACTTGGTCTGCATTTTCATCAGATGCTAACACAATAATAGCACGGGCTTTGGAAACAGAAACCTGTGGGAGGGAAGGAAAATTAAGTTCTAAAATATAAGAGGTACTTACATAAGACATAGTACAAGTAGTGCATTGATAGTGGTAGGACAAGAAGATCAGAAGAATTGCTTGAGTAAGTACCTTCTTCAGATCTGCTAGAATTAGAGGACTGCCGCTTCTACATATTACAGATGTCCCCATGAAGTCGAATCCTAGTTTTCCTATGTCCATCTCCATCTCTTCCTTATCTCTTTCTGCGAGAACAACAACTACACCGCCACCAATACTTTTATTTGCTATAGCTAGCTGCTTCAGAAGAGAGCCCTACTCCACATGGTGAAAAACCAGTAAGCCAATATAGATTTGGTCTCTATTATGTCAAAGCAAACAAACTTCAGTCCTCACTGCACTACTTTCAGTAAGTTTGGAGGATAAAGTACAAAATGAAGTGCATAGAGTTACAGTGACTAAATATGGTGAAAAGGGCCAACATTTAACTTCCGAAATTGGTTTGTCTAAAACGAATACATAATTAAGTCTTGAAAGCTTAATGTGCTTTGAATCCTTAAAAGTGAAATCCTACATATCACATATCATAACATTCCTTACAAGTCTACTTCAGAAACGCACTGCTGGTGGGTCATCATGTTCTATCACAACAAAGCTCGTTAAGTTATATGCTAACAGGCTGATTTGTTATCAATTAAAGATTTGATCAATTTGAATGTTATGAAATTTGTAATGATTCTATTTAAAATATTTAAAATACAGAACTAAGTATTGAGAGTTTAATGTGCTTTGAATCCTTGAAAGTGAAATCCTACACATCCACATACCAAGCATTCCTTACAAATCTACTTCAGAAATGCACTACTGGTCGGTCATCAGGTTCTATCACAACAAAGCTTACTAAGTTATGTACAGCCTGACTGATTTGTTATCTATTAGTAAAGATTTGATCAGTTTGAACGTTATGAAATTTGCAATGATTCTATTTGGTACCAGGACCTGATGCAAAACCAAATGATCTCATCAAGGGAACTACTATCCATACTAAAGCAATTTTCTACCAGAGCATTACCAGCTTATCGCTCCATCCAAGGATCAGTATATGGTTTGTCTCTATCACCTCGCTTCTCCCCTTACGCCAAGAATCCACCTTCTCCGATATGGCATCCGACACAAGCCCGAGCATCGTGGCAAACACCAGCATGCCGCCAGAGCTAATCGACACAGACACGATCCTAGGACCCAGACCAACCTGGTCAGCATGGTTCCCTGAATCCGCCACAAAAGTCCAGGAAAGCCAAAGAGCCTCCAGGAACCCGCTCCCGCTGACAGCAAACAGCGCGATCCCGCCCGAGGCGATGAGAATCACGGTGGCTAGCAGGAGGGCGAGGAGCTTGGCGTACGGATGCCCCGAGAAGAACACGTCGACCTTGTACGCAATCCTCTTCTCCAGCGGCACTTCTTCCTCGGTGCCTCTCGTCCGGATGGAATTTGCTCTGTGCCGTCGGAGCTGGTCGCCGTATTTGAAGAGGAATGCGGGGATCGCCAGAGCAAGCATCGGAACGAAGTTCCAGTTAGTGGAGCTAGCAAAACTGGAAGCAGGGTCACTGGGAAGCAAGGTTTCATCCTCGCTGTCCACGGCATTGGCACCACCGCATGATCTGATCTTTTCCTGCGAAATGGTAAGTTGTTCTGAACTGTCAGCGGAACCAATTTCGACGTAAATCAGATAATGTTGACAGATGCAAATATATCACCTGGAGGCTCAACACTTTGATCCACTGCCAGAAAGCCAGGGCGGAGGTCGTGACAGTTACGACCAGCAACTGCAAGAGCAATCAATTCATGTGAAATGGCCCAAACTAGCAAGTCAGCTGTTACAGGTAAGCTGGGGAGCTTTTATGGCATCGTCAGTCATACATGGTACAGTTGAAGTAGTAGAAGCTAGCTTCGGTGACACTTACGAGTAGCAGGTAGTATGGTGGGAGATCGAATCGCCGAGCCTGCTGCGGCGGCGGAGGCGGAGGCGAGAGCGGCCTCCTGTCCCCCAGCAGCGGCGGCAGCTTGACGAGGGACGCCAGGCGCTTCTCCTCCTCCCGCCGGGCGCGGGGCGGCGGAGCGGGGTTGCTAGGGTTCCGCCTGACGCTGGGCGGCGGCGTGTTCTGCTGCTGCTGCTGCTGGCGCGGCGCGCGCGGTCGCGTGACGTGCGCGCCGAGGAAGGAGGGGTAGCACCAGTCGCGGTCGAGCACGCCGCCGTTGGGGGGCGAGGCGGAGTGGGAGGGGTCGTCGACGGCGACGGTGAGCCGGCGCGGCGCGAGCGCGTCCACCGGCGGGAGCGGCCCCGTGGTGGAGCGGCGGGCGAGGAGGCCCTCCCGCCCGCCGCCGGCCCGCAGCCTGTCGGCGGCGGTGGAGGAGGCCGAGGGGGAGGAGACGGAGATGGTGCGCGACTTGGTGAGCTGCGGCCGCTGCGGGCGCGGGACGGGGTCGGGGCTGGCGCCGTCGCCGGCGGCGTCGGCCCGCCGAGCGGCGGCCGGGTCCGCCTCGCCGCCGTCGCTCTCCGCCATTAGCAGCAGCGAGGTCGAGCTCGGAGTCGGAGCTCCCTCTCCCCCACCCCTCCGGCGCTGGCTGGCTCAGCTTGTAATAATTAGTTTATTCCAGTGACTGGCTCCGCAGAATTCCACTTTAACCATGTGATTAGTTATTCCTGGTCACTAACCAGCCCGCCAGAGCAGGTGCAGGACAATGGCTAGTGGGGCATCCACCGCTGGACCCCACCTGTCATTCACTGTGAATAGTCAGCAGTGGCCGTACGGCGGGACGGCCGCGGCAGGGCTTAGCTCGAATTAAGCTTAACTGTAAGTCTGTAACAGCAGGAGCAACGGGGGGAGAGCCGAGTTAGGAGGCGGCGATCGTGGCCGGTCGGGGAAGACGAGTCACGAACGCACGTGCGGCGCGCGTGGGTAGCCGCAAAGGCAGCCGAGCCGAGCACCGAACAGAACAGCAATGTGGATGGATCCCGTTCCGTCCCGTGATCTGATCTCTGCCTTTCCGTTTATAATCAAGTGCGAGCACCCCCGCCGCTGTGGGGCCCAGGTGGGCGGCGTCTACAGCAGTTTCTGTGGGACCGGATGATCAGTGGATAGGGCCATAGGGGTGTCGTGCCACTGGCACTGGTGTTGGGCCTCGCGGGTGATGGGGGTATGGGACGTTTCTTGTGCGGGCCATGTGGAGCTAGTGGGAGATTGGGTTATCCTGGGCCATCCGTTGCCCCAATTGGTGGCGACGGAATCTCATCGCTGCTCTCCGCGGGTGAATCGCCCAAGCAGCCGAAAAGCATAAATAGATGTTTTAGAGTTATCTAAATTTAGATGTATCTATACACTAAATAGTGTCTATATATATTTAAATTTTGATAAACTTAAGACATCTATTTATAGACAGAGGTAGTACAATATTTTTTTCGTGACGAAAAGCGGTAGGGCTGACAACATCAAGAGCAACAAAATTTGCCTCTCAAAAAAGAAACACACCCACACACAAAGTCTGGCTACTTGACGAGGGAGCTACCCATCGCTCCTTAGCAATGGTTTATAGGCATCCCTAAGGAGGGAACGGTTAATAGGCTTGGCCCATATGGCTCGGTTATTTCAAAATTTCCCAAATTCAAAATTTATTTAGATTTGAAATTTGCTCAGAATTGAAATTTTCTTATATTCGAAAATTGCTTAGATTTAAAATTTACTCGGATTAAAAATTTGCTTACTTTGAAATTTGTTCGAATTTGAAATTTTGTTAACTTTAAAATTTGTTAAAAAGGAAAAAAGAAAAATCGTAAAAATTGAAACAAAACCGAAACCCAAGAAAAACCAGAAAAAAACTCGACAAAAACATGAAAACCCGAGGCTACTGGCTCGGGCTAGCGGGCGAAGCGTATTAACGACCGCTAACGGGCGATGAATAGGTTTTCCCCTACTTGCCTACTTGCTCTTACCCTATACACAATAACACAATTTAAAGAAATGCTTGGTTATGTTGGATCATATGGGCTATAGTCTAGTAAAGTTATGAGACAATTGGAGCAGCTTATAGAGACAGTTGTTTCGATTTACAGCAAGTGGATGTGTACCCAAGCTGACCGAAACTAGCTAGCTGATCGCTCCGCGTCGCCCCCGCGGCGACAGGGGCGACCCTCTCCTCCCCTCCCCCTCAGGCCGTCCTCACCACCTCTCCTCGCTGCCGCCGCCGGCGAGAGCCGCCGGGCAAAGCCCGCGTGGTGCCGGCGGCGGTGGCTGTCCCTCCCCGCGCTTGGCAAGGGTCTCGCGGGCGACCCTTCCCGGCGTCGGTGCGCTCCTCCGGCCGGCGTGGGAGGCGCCGGTCGGAGCTCGGCGGAGTGGCGGCTCGGCACGGTGGCCTTGGTCGCCGGTGGCCGGCGCGTCCCGAAGCCGGTGCGGCCGTGGCCATGGGGGCGGCGGCGGGCCCAGATCCGGGCATGCGGGCCTAGGTTTGGGCCGCATCCGGGCTGTCTCGGCCCTGGACCGGCCGGATGCATCTCGAGCTGGATCCTTCTAGGGTGCGGGCCGGTTCCCCGCTTGTTCGGTCGAGGCCGGCGCATGGCAGCTCCGGTGACGCGGCCCGGGCTGGTCCTTGGCACCTTGGTCCGGTACAAGCGTCCGGTGGTCTCGGTAGGGGCGGGGACACCATGGCTTCTCTCGGGTTTGGCTCCGACCCGAGAGATCTTGAGCTCGGGCCGGTAGGGCAGCGCTTCACCGGCTTGGTGGCGACTTGTCGCTGCCGTTTGCTTGTTTCCCTACGGCCGGTGGTGACGACCGCGGGGCGGCGCGTCACGTAGCTGCTCCCGTAGGACTGTTTTGGTTACCCGGGGGTTGGCCTGCAGGGACGCTAGGCGGCTCGATGTTGTGTCCGCGAAAGCACCGCAAGGCTTCGGCCACTGCCGGCGACGATGACATCTATGGATGCCGTTCACCTCCTTGGAGGCGTGGCCATGACGCACTTCTTGCCGCTAGTTGTCGCCCCGGTGCACTATCTCTCGCCGACTTGCGGGTTCCCCGAGGTCCTCCTCGGAATCTCTACTCGTCAATTCCCCGTGTCTCGTTGTGACCAGCTTCATATAAACGGTGTGCCTCCGGCTTTGCGCGGCCGCTCTCGAGCCTAGGGTGGGCTGTCGGAGTTTGCGTCGTGGCACGGGGGGCACCGGTGGCTCTCAATAGCTGGTGACTGTCTTGATGGCAGGTGCATTGACTTAGGTCTTCCGTGGGGTGGGTGTTGATGCTTCCGCGAAAGCTTTGCACAGCTCCCCTGTGCCGACAACGGCGACGCTCGCGAGCGCCGTTTCCCTTCCTGAAGGCGTTGTCGTGAAGTTTCCCCTTCGAACTCCGGAGGCTCGTTTGTTCACTAGCGCAGTTAGCTAGTCCCCCCGGGTGTCGATGGTCCTCTCGTTTGGCGGCTTAGTGTGGTACCTCAGTTTGGGGCAGCTTCATGGAGTGGCGGCTTGTTGCTTGTTTCTCGAAGCGGAGCTGTCGGTGCTTAGTTGTAGTCTTGGGCGTGTTTGTAGATCCCGTAGTTTGGAGCCTTGCTCCGCTCTCGCTCGATCTTTTCTTGGTTAGGCTATAGCTGTGCACCCTTGTGCTTGTATCTCTAGCTGGCAACCCCAGTTTTCCTTTTTCTTTTGCTTTGCTGTTGGTTCCGTTGTAATGGTTGTAATTCTTGCCGGTTGATGGCTTTGTTAACTCAAAGTCGGGCTCATCGAGCCTTCCATTTAAAAAAAAATTTACAGCAAGTGAGTAGGAAGAGGAGGACTCCAAACACACTTCTCATTTGCCGCCGCATGTCCACCTAGCCCGTCGCGCTAGGGTGGGCATTCGGTTTTAACCGAAATTTCGGTTCGGTTTTTGCGGTTTTTGAACAAATTCGGTTTTAAAAAATAGTAACCGAAATTGGCATGAAAATTTAGGAAAGCGAAGATTCGGTTAACCGACAAATTCGGTTCGGTTTTCGGTTAAAACCAAATGAACCTACTCACTTGAACAAATAGTAGGCATCACCGAAGAAAGCAAATAGTGATTAACATATCAACAAAAAAAAGCATCAACTGCGCAAGAAATCGACAAATGAGCACCAATCGTTGAGGGATGCTATTTGATAGGCTGCGACACTCGTGGTACAGGTGCATCACTCGTGAGCGATTAAAAGGGGTAGCTAAGACTTCGAGCGACGTGTTCTATTATGCAGTCTTCACGCTATATTCAGAAAAAGCTAGTTAAATGAACAATTTTTGGAACATCAAACACAATTGGGCTTCTATTGAATGATCGGTTTATGCACAAATTGATGGTAGGTTACTCAATTCGGTCTATTCGGTCTTCTTCGGTTGGTGGGGCTAAAAACCGAATTCTACCAAATTTAATTCGGTTAGTAGAAATGGAAACCGAAAAAATAGCGGCTAATGGAAAAAACCGAGATTTCGGTTAGTTCGGTTTCGGCTTCGGTTCGGTTTTCGGTTTCACGGTTTTTATGCCCACATTGACCGTCGCGTGTCAAGTTAGAAACCTGCTTCGTGGAGGTTCCTTTTCTTTGTGATGCTCTTTGGTCATCTCTATTCCAGGACTGCGTGCGAGATAAGGTTTTTTAGGGAGCGTCTAGGCGCAACCACTCGTTGCTTCCCTGTTGGCTTGCTGCTTCATCAATAGTCTCGACGACTCCGACAATACTAAGGACGGTATCAACAACGGTTATGGTGATATGCTGCTGAAGTGGCCTTTCCAATCGCAACCGGTGGATCCCTATAGGGCCATGGGGGTGCACATGACCCCGGGAAAATTTATTTTTCTTTGTATAGTTACAGAATTTCACCATGTGTGCACCTGGAAACAAACATTTTTATCTGATGCGGTTCCATGAGTGCACCATGGTCCGCTCTACTCTAGCTTCGCTGCTGCTGGTCGCTATGTACGTACGCATCCATTATCTCTTACTTTATGCTGGTACTTATTTCATATTTAAATCTCCTAGATATGCTTAGTTCGATGTGTATGAATAAGTATGCAAGTGTATCCATGATGCTGCTTCAAAAATTAACTAATAATCTAGCAGGCTACACCCCACCGATCCAGAGAGCGTCTTTCACTTGGTCCCATTATGTCAGCTCCTCGTTTATCCTATTAGACTATCCACAATAGAAATATCATAGGTAGTATCATGCATCTCATGCATGTAAAAAGCTGATGTGGCAGTGCAATTAAAGATAAGAGAGAGGATTGTAGTAGTATCATAGGTAGATACCGTATCATAGCGCGTAGTACTAGAAAATTTAATGTCAAATACATCTTGTACATAGATCTGCATTGAGATTCTACAAATCAATTAAAATAAGAAGATTATGATACTAGTACATGATATTGTGGATACAGTAACATGTAGTAGTATCATACATATGATACATGCATTATGACTAGTCTTACAGATATACGAGCGAAGAAGTTGAGCGCCTTGGCGTTCAAAATCATGTTGCTTCCTTGATCAGGGTTTTCCACCTGCAGTGGCATTCACACACTGAAATATTCCAAGACTCCTTCCTACAAAAAAACTCTTTCAAGACTTGTCGAGAATAGTGACAAGTGGCGTTCACCTCGCAACAAATGAACCCTTCAACTAGCGCGTTGAGAGCATGTGCTGGTGCATTGTTAATTCCAGAGCAGAACTTTCCATCCCGTTGGTTCAACGATTTATATTACCTTATCGCAGCAGCTCCTATGGTCCAATGGCAGGCAGCACATGTATGTGCTTGTTTCAGGCTGTTTGATCTCCTAGCGCAGACTGTTAGTGTTTGGCCGTCAATTTGGGCTGGTTATGGACTTCAGGAAAGTTGGCTTATCCACATGTTACCTAGTGGGCCATTAGTAGGATAAAATCTATCCTAATAGGTTGCACCAATCGGCAGTCGATCAATACTGAAAAAAAAACAAGCAGTCTCCTCCTTTATGTTGCTTTTTCTTAGGAAAATATATTGGCTTGGTCTTTTTTTTTTCTATGAAAATGACACTCCTTCCGATAGCGTATTCTGGAAGAAAAAACTTTTGCAATAGGAAGCATCTTTTAAATTGTCAAAATATATATTTATAAAAAATACCGTCAAAATTTATAGTTAGACATGGCAAGATATAAGGAACCATCTTATAAATTTTCAATGGATAAAGCAATTACATCAACTCAAACTTTTACGAGTAACATATTCTCCTTTTCTTTTGTAGTTATGATCTCTTTTTTAGCATGTTGTTACTTTTTTTTTTCCTCAGTAAGTGTTTAAATTTTTGTTTTGGGTTCTCATGGCACCGTGGATCAATGTAATGTCAATAACATATATTTATTCTAGATTTTTTCATGAACATATACACCATATTTCGACGTTAGCATCACAACATCACTTACATACTCCTTTTGTTTTAGTGAATAAGACGTATAAATTTAGTCAAACATCAATATCTTCTAAGTTTGACCAATGTCATATATAATATATGATTTTTAATAATACTAAATTAATATCGATAGATTAACCGTAAAATTTATTTTCGTAACATATATTTATTTAATATTGTAGATGTTGAAGTTTTTCTTCTGTATTGGTCCAACATACTAAGCTTTCAGGGTTTACTAAATTATACATCTTGTTTATTGGAATGGAAGTAGTATATGTTATCCTGTAATGCCTTTATAGGTTGCACCCAAAATGTTTTCTGAATTAATTAACCGCCAAAAGTCGAAAACCCGAAGCCGTGTGCGGCACATACAACTTTAGAATAACATTGATTAGAATGTACATTTTGTACGGAAATTGGATAAAAATTCACACTCCCATTTTGTAGTGTTATCTTGGGCTATCCTCGGACCCCCGTGGGTCGCTCCCTAGGGTAACTCCGGGGCTGATCTCGCCGCGCCGCCGCCAAGCCCTCTCCGCGCTCTCCTCTCGCCACCGCTGCCGCCGGCCCTCACCGCGGTGGCGGCGAACCCAGCCGCCGGAGGTGGTTGGGAGTGGAGGTCGCTGGGGATCCTCGCCATGGCCGCTAGGGTGGGTATGGTCGGGTCATCGCCATGCAGCGTCTAGGGCGGCGCCCGTGGTCGGGGTGGAGGTGGAGATCTCTTCCCACCGGTGCCATGGATGGAGTAAATATGCTAGGCCGGCGGGTGCTGGTGATCCCAGATATCGATCTGCATATCTCCTAGGCTGCCCCTCCCCCCCTCCCCCGATCTCGGTCTCCACTGCGCGTTGGGCCGGTTCCGGTGGAGGATCGACCCTGCACTGCCATCTCCTTTCCCTTCTGGCCTTGCCTCTGGGCCGTTGGTAGGGTTTGGAGCGGCGGCTTGCGGGTTTCTGGCGGGTCGCGGGTTGCTCGATCGGCATGAATAAAGGTGGTGGTCATCGGATCTCTCTCGCGCCAAGACGAAGATCTTCCTTATGCATGTCCGTCTGGATTTGGCTGGATGTTGAGTTCCGAAAGGCTCCGCTGGCAAATGTAACAGTGCTCGTGCCTGGAGTTTGCTAGTTTGGGAGGTATTCGGTCGTGCGCACCCATACTTTTATTCCAACCGTTTGGTTCTAGAGGGTGCGACATGAAGCTATGTTCTATGTTGCCAGCATATGACATTCTTGTCCATGGTGTATCAGAGACGGAGAATCTTTGAAGGCTGGATTGGAGGACTAGCAGCGGAGGATTGAGTCGTTGTTGAGGGATTTGCTTGGTATTCTGGATCTCATAACAATAATATGCAAGTGGAGGCAGCAACACAAGTGAAGTTCAGGGTCCTACCCTTTCAGGATGAAAATCTAAGGTTTGGCCTTAAGCGGGGACTATCTCCATGATTCGGCAACGATAACGCTTGTGCACTGTTCCCTTCTTAGAGGCGTCGCTGGTGAAGAGCCTAGATTTCAGGTCTTTGTCTTGGTGGCGGTTGTACTGTTGTTGCCAAGACTAGACTACCATAGTGGGACTTCTTTTTCTTAGTTTTGTTTAGTTGTGTGCATCTGTATTACCATTAGTTATTGCGTTGTTGCAGAGGCTGGGTGTATTTGGTATCTATTGATATTAATATATTCCCTTTATCGATTTTTTTTGTATATATGATGATGTGCATTAGTACTGCTACACCTCAACAATCCATTTATGGAGTATAATCAAGTTGACATTCATTTACTGATTACGATTACTGCTTAATCCGATGGAGGCACACCTCCTTTTCTCTATGCATAAAAGATTACTATATTTCTATCGAATTAGGGTTAGAGGTTTCTTGAGGTCAACAAACTAAGAACTCTTTAGCTTGCTAGTTTTTTTTTTTGGCGGTGAACACGGGTGTTTTATTCATTCATACCTTGCTAGTTGACCCCCTTGATTTGGATACCGGACGGCCCAAGAATACATAAAGGACGAGACAGAGCTGGTAAACCCTACTTGATGCTCACATACCCTATTCCTATTTGATGCACATGGTTTTCACGCTAACGGGCCGGCCCATTAAACCGAGTTTCATTTTTTCTGTTATCCGTTTTGTTACTTTTTTTATTTCCTTTTAAGGCTGTATTTTTTTAAGGTTGTATTTTCTTCCCTTTTTATTTTCTTTGTCATTATTTTATTTTTGTTTCCTTACTAATTCTCGGTGTTGTTCAAAAACGTAGAATTTTGGTGTTGTTCAAAAGTTTCAAAAAGGTAGAATTCATAATCTAGACATATACAGTGAGAGTTGCAGTTTGGCAAAAAGAGCGGAATACTGAACTGGACATACATTGGCGGAGTGTGCATGGTATGCAGACTACAGTCTGGATCGAAGTGTCTTCTAAAAAGGAAGAGAAATGTACAATCAAACTCCGCTAAAATGGCAGAGCTGGCTGGAGTACTCATAAATGGCGCTATTTCTCACGGTCGTCTTCTTTCAAACCCAGATAGAAGTTAGTCACCATTGTATAATCCAGACATACACAGTGAGGTGCAATTTGACAAACAATAGTGGAATAAATCTGGGACTGTCTAAAAAACAGCTAGCTGTTTTTCAATTCGTGCACAGCCACTTTTTTCAGCCAATCAAAACCCTCCTTTGGTTTCATTTTTCATTCCGCCCGAACTCACCGATCAAAACCGGAAACCTGGGCCACGTCAGTTAATGGGCTGTGATTTTTAATCCAGACTGAACCAGAATAAAGCAGCCTGCGGTTTCGCATTTCACGGTCCAGACTAAAAACAAAAGACACAACATCACCTCAAAAAAAAAAAAAACGCAGCAGACTGACGGTCTAGTTTAGCTCGTGTGATTCTGGGCTCCAGCAGCAGTTGGCCGTCTGTGACCACACGCTCCTTTATTTCTGTTCTGGTTTTTCCCAGGCCTTGATCCAAAACCTTTCTCCTTTCTCTTCCACCAGCTAGACCTTGCAAAGACCATGAACAAGACACCAAGATTCAAGAAGATAATTGAGATACAAAGAACATGAAAAAAAAAACACCAAACGAAACACAAAACTGGTATGCACGTACTAAAATGCTACACATTGATTTTTTTTTTGCCTTGCATAACTGAGATACTAAGTACATGAATATATTTTTAAAAACTGAGCAAAAAGAAACTTCATGGCTAAGAAAGTGAAGCAAACTACAAACTTGTGGTCATGGGCGCGAGCGCCCCCTCCCGTGCGAGGCAGCCACTACGGAACCAACCGCCACCCAACCCACCCCTACCGCCCGCCACTCCGGCGACGACGCCCACCCCATGTGCTAGCCGTCCCCCACCCCTTCCCCTCCTCGGCGAGAGCCAACAACGGAGCTAGAGCATTGCGGACCATGGTGCACACATGGTGCCACAACATATAAAAATATTGGTTTCGGGTGCACACATGGTGAAAATCTATAACTATACAAAGAAAAATGAACATGGACAAGGACTAAAGTACGAAAAAGTAGAATCGAAGAATGACAATAATGATATGACTGAAAACTTATGAAAGACAAGAAACTTAGACTATGAATGAGGACTTGAGAAATAAAATGAGAAGAATGACTAAACCATAAGCTTGCTAGTGAAAGACATGTAAAATAGGAACTGCCAAAATATTTCCAGAGAGGCAACGAACCGGAAGCCAAACCCCCAATTATGACAAGGTCTTAACTCAGTAAAAGACTGAGAGTGACACTCACCATAGGTTAAATAAGTATCGGAATCAAATAAATATGACAAAATGGCACATGCTATGCCCAAAATGACTAAATGAAGAGGAACTAATGAAAAGAAACAGTAGTAATGGCCTGAACGATAGGCTGAACACTGAAAAAGAAAGAGAATGACCAACGAAACTGAATTGAGACTGGATAAAGAGGGACTGATAAAAACATAAATTAAGGACTAAAAAATTGATTAATAAGAAAACGAAAACCCATGTAACATGCTTGCCCTAGAGAATAAATAAAATAATAATTTACAGAAAGACAACAAGAACTATTTAAAAGTAAAAATGAAAAATGAAAAGACCAAGAATACTTCGAAAAAGACTGAAGAATTATAGCTAGACAAGACTGAATCGGCCGGAGAATGACAAAGACAACTGAATAGCTAAAGAAATATTTAAAAAAGATAATGAAAATGAAAAGTGCACGAATAAATTGGAATGAAAATAAAAAATCACTAGTGGCGAAATAAAAGAGAATGAAAATAAATAAAAAATACTAAAAATAAAATTGAAAAATGAAAATACAAAGAATACGTAGAAAAAGGACTGAAGAATTATAGCTAGAGAAGACTGAACCGGCTAGAGAATGACAAAGAAAACTGAATAACTAAAGAAAGATAAGAAAAAGATAATGAAAATGACTAGTGCACGAATAAATTGGAATGAAAATCAAAAATTACTAGTGGGAAAATAAAAGAGAATTAAAATAAATAAAATACTAAAAATGACAAATGCAATAAAGCAGGAATCTGCAAATAAAGTTGACACTATAATCTGAAACATATAGACACTTGCTGGTAGATAGACGGAACAGAATAGTACACACACACAAAGTTGACACTATGGGGCAAATGTTTCCTCTCAACTAAATTCATGTAACTAACATTCAGACAAAAACAGTAGCCAAAGTTCAGAACAGCATGCATCTTATGCATAGGAACTTATCGATCCACTTGACAAACTGCTAAGAAAATAAAAAATTGCGCATACTAAACATTGATAAGAATGGCTAATTCATGTGAAGAACCCATGGGCAAAAACGATGGGTTCCACGAGACAACACCTCCCTCCCGTACCTCTTCTGTTGCAATTTCATTGGTACAAAGCCATCAACATCAAAAACTGCGTGAGAACTGAATGCACATCCGATAGCTCCCACGATCCACCTATCCAGCTTCCCCAGTCCTGCATAACCTAGCACCTGCAGTTAAAATCAGATCAAGCGACCCTTTGAATAAAAACAGTGCGCCTCTCCCTACAAATAACTACCATACTGACCCCAAGACTGAAAAATCCACAGCGCGCGGTCGTGCATATAGACCAGTAGCAGGCGGAAGTAGAACGACAGGGAGGGTCAGGCGAAACACAAACCTGGACCCCATGCGATTCACTAGACCCCTCCTCAACGCGGATGAATGTCAACAACGCGGCCGTACGGCGAGAAAACAATAGGGGGGCGCACGGAACGAGAGGGACGAGGGAGCGCATACAAACCTCCGTCCCCGGCGAACTCTTCTCAACCCTCCTTCGCCGCCTCTGTATTTACTGTCGTGGGAGGCGGCGAGGCGCCGGTCTGCTCTTCCTGCGCCTGCATCACTCCCGGCGGACACGGCTCAGAGTCCTCCTCGTCTAGACACGAGGCACAACTCTAATTTTTGTAAAAATTAGGACCAGCGGAAAAGACTAACAGGCGCAGACGACTAAACGTGAATCTAAAAGACAGCGACGTACGGCCAGAAAAACGAGCGTGCACGAATTGAAAAACAGCTAGATGTTGTTTAGCAGATATCATAAATCTGGATGGACAAACATTGACAGAATATTATATATGAACTCTCCTCAAAGGGAGAGAAAGGAACAATGAAACACCGATACAATGGCAGAGCTGGCTGGACCGCTGAGTCCTCTTGATCTCATACGGAGACGAGAGCTTCATTATTTATGAGTTAAAAGTGGATCTCTAGCAGCTTCCGAGGATAACGGTGAAGGAGGGGATGCCGCACATTCGCGGGATGCCAAGATAGTTCCCAGTATTGATCTCACGCGCCTGCCCGACGATGTTCTTGGCGCAGATGCACGCGGCACGCCTGTCCTCAGTGGTCGTGAGGGAGTTGGCGAAGCTCCTCACATCGTCGCAGCAGCCCGGGAGCAGGGGGCCTTTGCCGCGGATGTACCTCACGCAGCCGCCAAAGGCAGAGCTCACCTGTTCACAGTTGACGGCGGCGTTGGCGGCCGACAGGAGCATCGCCACCGCCACCATGGCGACCACCGCGGTCTGAGCAGCTGATGCAGCGCCCGCCATCTCTTCACTAGAGCTAGAGCTAGCGGTGAGCTGGATTGCGCTGGAGACGAGGATCGAGTGTGAGGAAGATACGAGGGAAGGGAGGGGTTGTTTAAATAGGGGGTCCGGGTCCGAGCAGGAGGAAGAGATCGATGGCGTTCGGCCATTGGCTTAGCAAAGCGCATGAATCGTGGTCGGTGGGTGCTGATCGATGGGGCTGGATTAAGTCTATCGATTCAGCAGCCGTTGATGATCGATCGATGAGTACTACTAGCTACGTAGGAGTAGCAGTTTTCGCATGAAGTGTAATTACATTAAACAGTATCAGCTCCTAACAGGATTAGCCAGCTACTCCAGCTGATCGATCGACAGTGCATTGATGGTACATCCAAGTAGTCATCAGCCTAAACCCTAATTAACACATATCCGTGGATCGATGCATCAAATGCTCCTTAATTCCGGTGGCCGCCCACGAAGAGTGGGCACAAGGGAGTATTCCGGGGTAGACAGTGGATTTTCTAGATGCCTACTCCTTTTTTGTACTACAACCAATGCATACGAGGCTTCACATACTAGAGTTGAACACACGGCGTGTAATTTATCTGTTCAGTAAAATTCAAAATGCGCTAACTTTTGAACTTGTATGTCGGAATTGTATCAGTTTTCACCGTTGGGCCAAGTTTGGAATGTGATAACAGCACAAAAGTTCTTTTTAAAATATCAAAACATACTCAAATGACATTCTAAAAAGTTTGTAAGAGAAACCCAGCTAGCTACCGTTGAAAACATATCATAATTTCAACACTTGATTCAAACATGTAGAGATGGAGTTCGCCCATGAGGCCCTCGGAGTCTAGGCATGTGTGGCCAGGAGCATGCCACACACAAGAAATTATGTGTGTTGTACAACTATAGTAAAAAATAGCATGCTATAAAAAAGTAGCGCAATCCATAAAATCCGCTATATAGCGTCGCGCTATTGCAAGCTATATGACGCTATAGTGGATGATTGTACATGAACTTCATTGAGCGAGAAATTGATGAAAACGCTAGAGCATGCTGTTAACGCTACTATTTAAACCACTTTACATGGAAAAATGAAAAAAAAAAGAGAACGAATGTACCTACACCAGTTGATCGATCTAAAAGTGCATCGATGATAAATCTAAGTGGCCGTCAGCTAAGGGCTGTCTAAAGTTTGTATCTTGTGAATTTAATACCATTTTATTTGTATTTAATAGAAGTTTAGGTACGATGAAGTATTTGCTGTATCTAAAGCTTTTATTACCGAGTGTACTACTCCTACGATCAATCAGTGGCTACTTGTATTGCAGCCTGACGTGAGTCACAAAATGCACCGTACGTAAGACTCCTTGTGAATCAGACTGAAAAGCAATCCTCAAGAGAAGTACTAATAATGTAATTGAGAAGCATCATACGAGATGAATACATCTAAAGAACCAAGGAAAAGAAAAACTACATGAGTGAGGAATGACAACCGAATTCAAAAAGACAAAAAGGTGATCTTCGATCTCATCTGGTCACCTATTGAGAGCATCACAGCATGCCAGCATCGGACGTATGGCAACTAAAACTCTCCGTTCCTGGCCGCTAATTCATCTATGGGATCCTCCATGGGGTCCGCTCTTCTTTCGGCTATCCTTCATCGGCTGGTTCTGAAGGACAACAATATTTAGCCATCAAGGAAAAAAGCACACAAGATAACGTTAGGGACATTATTTGTACTCACCTAACATTTTCTTGCATAAATAATCGGAATTTGAGAACTAGCTTCGTGCTCAGTCAAGTTTTACATCATTTGATTTGCATCGTGATTCGGGTTAGTCATGAGTTGCAACATGACTTGCAACTGAGATTTGATGGTACCATCTGACTGAGAACGAAGTTAGTTTTCAGTCGACTGAGAAATAGTCACACCCCAAATAATCAGGCTAATAAGTCGAAGGTATATAGGCGAGATATTCACACATTTTTACACATTCTGATTTCTAAAGTCTCGATCAAATTTCTGGTGGGACTATGATCATGAAAATCTGCAACTCGGCGGGCCGACAAGTAACATTCTCAGATGACATAGAAATGATGATGCCGTTTTTTTCAACTCATATGAGTTTCAATGAATGGCTATATTCGAAAGTTTGAAACACTTAGTTTTTTAAAAACTAATTCCAGACATACGCAGTGATCGAGATGCAATTCCACAACCAGAGTGGAATATCTAATCGGGGACATACATTGGCAGAGGGTATGTATGGTATACACAACGTGCCTCTCAAAGGTAGAAAAAGGAACACATCAAACACCGATCGATACAATGGCAGAGCTGGCTGGAGTACTCGTAGCCTTTATTCAGTATACATAATATACGTCTAAATGCATGTAACGCCGGCGAGGAGTAGTTCATCTATCAGTCGATCCTTAATTTAGTGGATCTAGCACCTGCGGAGGATAGTGGAGAAGGTGGTGTTGGCGCTGATGCCGCACATGCGCGGGACGCCAAGAATGTCGCTAAGCTTGACCCCATTCGCCTTCGCGACGAAGGTCTTGAAGCAGCTGCACGTGGCACGGTTGTCGGCAATGGTCGTCAGGGAGGTGGCGAGACTCTTCAAACCGTTGCAGCAGCCCGTGGACAGGGGCACTCCAGCGCGCATGTTCATCACGCAGCCGCCAAAGGCAGAGTTCACCTGCTCACAGGTGATGGCAGCGTTGGCGGCGTATGGCACCGATAGGAGCATCGACGCCACCATGGCAACCACCACGATCTGCGCCATCTCTTCCCTCGAGCTAGAGCTTGCGGTGAGCTGAATAGCTGCAGACGAGGATCGACTATCGAGTGTGAGTGTGAGGAGTACGAGCGATGGGAGGGGCTTAAATAGGGGGGTCCGAGTCCGAGCAGGAAGACGAGATAGTAGCTAGATGGAGTGTGGGCATTGGCTTAGCAAGCACATCGTCGTCGGTTGGTACTGATCAATGGGACCGGATTGATTGTATCGATTCGGTAGTCGTTGATGATCGATCCATGAGATGTACTGTAGCTGGCTACTCCAGCTGATAGGTGTAAGTAGCCATCAGCCTAAATCCTAAACCCTAGTTGACACAAATCTGTTGGTTGATGCATCAAATGGTCTTCAATTCCAGCAGCTGCCCACGAGAAGTGTTTCACGCAAAAGGGAGTATTCCAGATCGTGGATTTTCTAGATGTGTGTGCTCCTTTTGTGTATGACCGACTCATAGGAGACTTTACATATCGGAGATAACACACGAGGTGTAATTTAATCGGTTTTAGTAAAATTTAAATAGGTATGTAGGAGTAAGTCGGATTTCTACTAATTTTCAATGTTGGGCTTAGTTTTGAATGTGATAACAACACATTTTAAAAAAATATCAAAACATATCACTACAGGAATCTCTACCTATGCCGACGGCCTCCGGCCCTCGGCGTACCACAGCCTAGCCCTCGGCGTAGGGTACGCCGACGGGGACCCTCGGCGTAGCTCCTCGGGCAAGGTTGGCCTCGGCAGAAGCCACGTGGCCCTCGGCGTATCAGCGACCGTCGGCGTAGAAAGAGAGGGCCGAGGGCCAGGCCACCCGTCGGCGTACTAGCGCTCGGCGTAGCACGCTAACGGGCGCCGTCGTGCTGACGGCCGTTACGGCTACGCCGAGGGGGCAGCCGTCGGCGTACAGCACCACGCGTCGCATCCTGGCGAGCTGCGCTGCACGCTACGCCGAGGGGCGCGGTCGTCGGCGTACACCGCCACGCGGCGCGTCCTGGCGAGCTGCGCTGCAGTCTACGCCGAGGGGCGCGGCCGTCGGCGTACACTGCCACGCGGCGCGTCCTGGCGGGCCGTGGCGCATCCTACGCCGAGCGGGTGGCCGTCGGCGTAGACTGCCACGCGTCGCGCCCCTGTTTCACTCGACGCTACCCCGAGGGGGTAGCCGTCGGCGTAGAGGGTGCCATATGGTTCATGTCGACGCTACCCCGAGGGGGAACCCGTCGGCGTAGAGATGACCATTTTTTCTTTTTTTTGCTGGTTTGGTTGTTTCCCAGGATTAGCAGCACATTAAATCACAAATTAATTCACACGAAATAGAGTAAGTGCAAATAGACATAACACGAAGTTCAAGTCTCATAACATAGTTGCGGATACATAGTCGTAGTCTCATAACATAGGTACAAGTGTCATAGTGCGGATACATAAGTAGCTACTATGGGACTACTAGAGGAGCTCGTCGCCGCTAAACACCGGCCCGGGCCGATTCCTTCCGGTAGAAGCTGCGGAAGAACCACCGGGAGAAGGACCGGGAGAAGTACCGGGAGAAGTACCGGGTGTAGCACCGGGAGAAGGACCACCATGATGAACCGGTGTCATGTCCCTCCCACCACCCTCGGTTTCCGGAACATCCCGTTCCCTACACACATGTTCCCGAGATGTTAGCAATTTGCGAGGCAAAGGAAAGCCGTAGTATTCGGTTTGGCGAAGAACTTACCGTTGTTCTCCCATAGTACTCCGCAGCGAAATTCTCCTTCGATGGCATGTTTGGCGCCGGCCCCGGAAAGGGAGGCATCGGCCCTAAATCCGTCTGTCTGTCCAGTTTGATTGCCCACAAACGACGCTCGCAAGATAGTTTACATGTCGGTCTTTGCAGAAATGAAGCATCAAACTAGGGGAAAGTGGGACTTGTCATCATTTGCGAAAACAAAGGTTGGAACTTACATGTATATATGCCATGTACTCCATGAACTGCTGCTGGTGCTGGTTGAAGGCCACCTGATATTCTTGATGAGCGGCCACCTAGGCCGCCTCGAAGTCAGGCTACAATTTCACAAATTCATGTCTCGTTAGCACTTAGCAATGTATGAACGAAAGTCGGAAAGAGGATGGAAATGAGGGAAACTTACGTCGTATGCGGGTTGCCGAGCCCGGCGACGAGGCGGGAGAGGGGGGCTGTCCTTGGTGAGTCCCGCCTTGAGACGCGTGAAGGTCGTGGTGAGGGTATGCTTGACGGCCTTGTTCATCATGGCGAGACGGCCATGCGGCAACCCTCCGGACGACAGGACCAACGACTCCTCGTCGACCTCCGCGCTCATGGGGTCATCCACCTCCGGGTGACGATGCCTCACCATCTCGCAGTAGTTCTCGACGTCCTCGGCGTAGGTGCCGAAGTACTCAGGGAGCGAGGGCTGAGGCTGCGAGAGATCGGGCTTCTTAAGCCGCATCTTGTTGTATATCTCGAGGTCGACATCTCCTCCTCGGGTCCTAACGCGGCCCTCTGCATCGCGAGAGGAAATGTTGTGAGTACCAACTTTGAACCTGAAGGAAAATAAAATGTATACATACCGTCTTCCCCTTGTAGCGCTCGTAGCTGAGGTTTCCCCCACAATGTGTGCCACCGTCGCCTCGGTTCTCCGCGTTCCGCCTCGCCACGGCTGCAAAGTCCTCGTCCATCTTGAGCCACCTCGTCCTAACCATCTCCTCCCATGCCTCGGCATGCGGCTCGGCCCAATCGGGGATAACCTGAAAATGCAATACTCAACTCAATCTAATGCAATCGCAACTTAGTAGCAATGTAGAATCTCATTGACATTTTACTCACCGACATGTAGTCCTCCACCGTCATCTCGTACTCGGCCTTAGCATTCTTACCGACAATGTCCCAGCTTATGGACCCTCTCGCCTCTCTCGCCCGAAGTGACCCGCGGACGTGATCCTTTGGTTGTACCACACCTGCGGTGTCAACCTCTCACAAGTCGCCCGCAAAGTCCTGTTCGCGGCCGTCTCCTCAACCTCGGGCGCCACACGATAAAAACACTTCAATCATGCAAAAAACAATTGTGAGATTCATGAGTTAGAACATTGGGGTCATCAAATATGAACGAAGCTCGAGAAAATATGTCTTACCCAAAACTTTCTCATCACGGCCTCAGCAGCCGTCGGGAAGCCTACGCCGGGGGCACTCTCGTAGTCCGTCCAAGTAGTGGCTAGCTTCTTCTCGCCAGCTGGGACGAGTGCCGAGGGGATAGTACTTGCCCGGCCGAACTTCCTAAGCAAAGCTCCAATCATGCTCGCTAGGCGGGCGCCCCTTGACCCCCGGAGGAAATGTCCAATTGCTGCACATGAAAATCAAACATTAGCACATGAAAATCAAACATTAGTACATGAAAATCGAAATTGCCAAATTAGTACACTTACTCGGGGCCGGCAGGAATAATAAGGGTCTTCGCCTCATGGGTCTTAGGCTCCTTCCTCTCGTCGGGGACTCTCGCTTCCCCACGAATCTTCGATGCGCTTCGGCCGCCCATCCTCCTCCGGAGTCTCAAACCCGCGGCTAGAGTCCTCCTCGGCTCTAGACTCCGTCTCCGCCTCCTCTCTAGACGTCCCCTCCAAAAAGAACCCGGAAGCAACGTCGCCTGAAGCCGAGGGTGGTGGCTCAAAGTCCGGTCCTCCCCAGCCACCTCCACCTCCACCTCCAGCTCCTCCCCAGATACCCTCGAAGCATCACCGGCATCAGCCGCTCAATCCATATATGATAGTCGTGACTCTTGAGCTCCGGTGACTTTTCCCGTCGAAAGATTGACTCCCTTGCTCATATTCGAACAATAACCATCGGTGGAACATCACAACGTATTTTAGCCACTTGAATGCCTCCTTCTTTTGGATGGAATCAAGGCAGTAAGTCGGCGTGCGGCTTGAACCAATTCTTTCGACGCCGTAGGACGTTGCATGTGTAATTTCTTCCTATCACAGAAGCTTCTACAACATCGACTCTAGCCTTGACATTATCCTTTGACTTCCCGGGAATGTTTAGGCACGTGTGAAATAAGGACTCCGCGACATTCTTTACTGGTGTGCATCACATCGATGTTATGGGGAAGTTCGAGGTCCTTGTAATACTCGAGCTTCAGCTAAGGCTGCCTCGTGAGTCCAGCTTGTGCGTTACACCATATCCCTCAAATTGATGGGCCGCCTGCCGATGCCGCCGGGCACGAGAGCACATAGCTCGCAAGATCAACAGCCTATACCATCGAACTTTGGCACCTCTCGTTACTTCATGCACAACTTTGCCTTTCTTGAAGTTCTTTTTGTCTTCTCTCGAACGGATGCCTCCCTTTGAGGTACCGCCGATTCGTGTCAAACGCCAACATACTTGCGACCCTTATTTAGCCAAAGGAACTCAAGTCGATGCTCGCACACCGGGCATGGCCATTTACCAGCCCATAGAACTCCGGACGAGATAGCCCCTGTTCGTGAAGGGTTTTCCAAGATAATTGCCATATCCCAGTTCCGTCTTTTGAAGTGGTTACTAGGACACATAAAATGATGCCACGCGGCTCCGCTCGAATTTTTGGCTCCGTTTGCTTTGCCAATTGTGCAAAACGGGGCCGCCGGGACATGCGGTATGGCCGTACCGGGCGCGCGCGTGCACCCGTCCGCCAACGCGCGAAACGGAAAATATTTAGCACATAAAATGATGCGTCCTAGAGCTAAAAACATTTTTCCCTCCATTTATTGAGCGAAGGAAAGTGTCGCCCCAGTTCAAATCCGGTCAGTTTCCAGCGGATTCGGCGGGGCACCGCAGGAAGCGGGTGGGATTCCCAGATGGCTTCCGCGCGCATATGGCATGTGATAGGTGGTGCGTAGGAGGTATCCTACCGCTGCGCGGAGGTCCCGCGCGATACTGAAATGCGCACCATGTAGCTGCTTCACAAAAAAGCCCTTCCGGCACCCCAAAAATGGAAAAACCGTCGCCCGTGGTTCGGATCGGAAATCCGCGACCGTGGCCTTGCTTCCCATCCTAAGGCCCACGCACGTGCCAAATATGGCCTCGTTCCGACAAACTATGTGGTGAAACGGGCCGTTTCCTACTCATTTCCCTAAAAGCCATAGAACTCCGGACGAGATAGCCCTGTTCGTGAAGGGTTTTCCAAGATAATTGCCGTATCCCAGTTCCGTCTTTTGAAGTGGTTACTAGGACACATAAAATGACGCCACGTGGCTCCGCTCGAATTTTTGGCTCCGTTTGCTTTGCCAATTGTGCAAAACGGGGCCGCCGGGACATGCAGTATGGCCGTACCGGGCGCGCGCGTGCACCCGTCCGCCAACGCGCGAAACGGAAAATATTTAGCACATAAAATGACGCGTCCTAGAGCTAAAAACATTTTTCCCTCCATTTATTGAGCGAAGGAAAGTGTCGTCCCAGTTCAAATCCGGCCGGCTCCAGCTGGATTCGGCGGGACACCGCAGAAGCGGGTGGGATTCCCGGATGGCTTCCGCGCGCATATGGCATGTGATAGGTGGTGTGAGGAGGTATCCTACCGCTGCGCGGAGGTCCCGCGCGATACCGAAATGCGCACCATGTAGCCGCTTCACAAAAAAGCCCTTCCCAAGCACCCCGAAAATGGAAAACCGTCGCCCGTGGTTCGGATCGGAATCCGCGCCCGGGCCTTGCTTCCCATCCTAAGGCCCACGCACGTGCCAAATATGGCCTCGTTCCGACAAACTATGTGGTGAAACGGGCCGTTTCCTACTCATTTCCCCTAAAAGCCATAGAACTCCGGACGAGATAGCCCTGTTCGTGAAGGGTTTTCCAAGATAATTGCCGTATCCCAGCTCCGTCTTTGCGGTGGTTACTAGGACACATAAACTGACGCCACGCGGCTCCGCTCGAATTTTTGGCTCCGTTTGCTTTGCCAGTTGTGCAAAACGGGGTCGCCGGGACATGCGGTATGGCCGTACCGGGCGCGCGCGTGCACCCGTCCGCCAACGCGCGAAACGGAAAACATTTAGCACATAAAATGACGCGTCCTAGAGCCTAAAAACATTTTTCCCTCCATTTATTGAGCGAAGGAAAGTGTCGCCCCAGCTCAAATCCGGCCGGCTTCACGGATTCGGCGGGGCACCGCAGAAGCGGGTGGGATTCCCGCATGGCTTCCGCGCGCATATGGCATGTGATAGGTGGTGCGTAGGAGGTATCCTACCGCTGCACGGAGGTCCCGCGCGATACTGAAATGCGCACCATGTAGCCGCTTCACAAAAAAAGCCCTTCCCAGCACCCCGAAAATGGAAAAACCGTCGCCCGTGGTTCGGATCGGAAATCCGCGACCGGGGCCTTGCTTCCCATCCTAAGGCCCACGCACGTGCCAAATATGGCCTCGTTCCGACAAACTATGTGGTGAAACGGGCCGTTTCCTACTCATTTCCCCTAAAAGCCATAGAACTCCGGACGAGATAGCCCTGTTCGTGAAGGGTTTTCCAAGCTAATTGCCGTATCCCAGTTCCGTCTTTTGCAGTGGTTACTAGGACACATAAAATGACGCCACGCGGCTCCGCTCGAATTTTTGGCTCCGTTTGCTTTGCCAACTGTGCAAAACGGGGCCGCCGGGACATGCGATATGGCCGCATCGGCGCGCGCGTGCACCCGTCTCGCCAACGCGCGAAACGGAAAACATTTAGCACATAAAATGATGCGTCCTAGAGCTAAAAACATTTTTCCCTCCATTTATTGAGCAAAGGAAAGTGTCGCCCCGGCTCAAATCCGGCCGGCTCCAGCGGATTCGGCGGGGCACCGCAGGAAGCGGGTGGGATTCCCAGATGGCTTCCGCGCGCATATGGCATGTGATAGGTGGTGCGTAGGAGGTATCCTACCGCTGCGCGAAGGTCCCGCGCGATACTGAAATGCGCACCATGTAGTCGCGTCACAAAAAAGCCCTTCCGGCACCCCGAAAATGGAAAAACCGTCGCCCGTGGTTCGGATTGGAAATCCGCGACCGGGGCCTTGCTTCCCATCCTAAGGCCCACGCACGTGCCAAATATGGCCTCGTTCGACAAACTATGTGGTGAAACGGGCCGTTTCCTACTCATTTCCCCTAAAAGCCATAGAACTCCGGACGAGATAGCCCCGTTTCGTGAAGGGTTTTCCAAGATAATTGCCATATCCCGGCTCCGTCTTTTGCAGTGGTTACTAGGACACATAAAATGACGCCACGCGGCTCCGCTCGAATTTTTGGCTCCGTTTGCTTTGCCAATTGTGCAAAACGGGGCCGCCGGACATGCGGTATGGTCGCACGGGCGCGCGCGTGCACCCGTCCGCCAACGCGCGAAACGGAAAACATTTAGCACATAAAATGACGCGTCCTAGAGCTAAAAACATTTTTCCCTCCATTTATTGAGCGAAGGAAAGTGTCGCCCCGGCTCAAATCCGGTCGGCTTCACCGGATTCGGCGGGGCACCGCAGAAGCGGGTGGGATTCCCGGATGGCTTCCGCGCGCATATGGCATGTGATAGGTGGTGCGTAGGAGGTATCCTACCGCTGCGCGGAGGTCCCGCGCGATACCGAAATGTGCACCATGTAGCCGCTTCACAAAAAAGCCATTCCGCACCCCGAAAATGGAAAAACCGTCGCCCGTGGTTCGGATCGGAAATCCGCGACCGGGGCCTTGCTTCCCATCCTAAGGCCCACGCACGTGCCAAATATGGCCTCGTTCCGACAAACTATGTGGTGAAACGGGCCGTTTCCTACTCATTTCCCTAAAAGCCATAGAACTCCCGGACGAGATAGCCCCGTTCGTGAAGGGTTTTCCAAGATAATTGCCGTATCCCAGCTCCGTCTTTTGCAAGTGGTTACTAGGACACATAAAATGACGCCACGCGGCTCCGCTCGACTTTTTGGCTCCGTTTGCTTTGCCAACCGTGCAAAACGGGGCCGTCGGACATGCGGTATGGCCGTACCGGGCGCGCGCGTGCACCCGTCCGCCAACGCGCGAAACGGAAAACATTTAGTAGATAAAATGACGCGTCCTAGAGCTAAAAACATTTTTCCCTCCATTTATTGAGCGAAGGAAAGTGTCGCCCCGGCTCAAATCCGGCCGGGTCCAGCGGATTCGGCGGGGCACCGCAGAAGCGGTGGGATTCCCGCATGGCTTCCGCGCGCATATGGCATGTGATAGGTGGTGCGTAGGAGGTATCCTACCGCTGCGCGGAGGTCCCGCGCGATACCGAAATGTGCACCATGTATCTCGCTTCACAAAAAAAGCCCTTCCGGCACCCCGAAAATGGAAAACCGTCGCCCGTGGTTCGGATTGGAAATCCGCGACCGGGGCCTTGCTTCCCATCCTAAGGCCCACGCACGTGCCAAATATGGCCTCGTTCCGACAAACTATGTGGTGAAACGGGCCGTTTCCTACTCATTTCCCCTAAAAGCCATAGAACTCCTGACGAGATAGCCCTGTTCGTGAAGGGTTTTCCAAGATAATTGCCGTATCCCAGCTCCGTCTTTGCAGTGGTTACTAGGACACATAAAATGACGCCACGCGGCTCCGCTCGAATTTTTGGCTCCGTTTGCTTTGCCAATTGTGCAAAACGGGGCCGCCGGGACATGCGGTATGGCCGTACCGGGCGCGCGCGTGCACCCGTCCACCAACGCGCGAAACGGAAAACATTTAGCACATAAAATGACGCGTCCTAGAGCTAAAAACATTTTTCCCTCCATTTATTGAGCGAAGGAAAGTGTCGCCCGGCTCAAATCCGACCGGCTTCACATGATTCGGCGGAGCACCGCAGAAGCGGGTGGGATTCCCGCATGGCTTCCGCGCGCATATGGCATGTGATAGATGGTGCGTAGGAGGTATCCTACCGCTGCGCGGAGGTCCCGCACGATACCGAAATGCGCACCATGTAGCCGCTTCACAAAAAAAGCCCTTCCAGCACTCCCGAAAATGGAAAAACCGTCGCCCGTGGTTTGGATCGGAAATCCGCGATCGGGCCTTGCTTCCCATCCTAAGGCCCACGCACGTGCCAAATATGGCCTCGTTCCGACAAACTATGTGGTGAAACGGGCCGCTTTCCTACTCATTTCCCTAAAAGCCATAGAACTCCGACGAGATAGCCCCGTTCGTGAAGGGTTTTCCAAGATAATTGCCGTATCCCGGCTCTGTCTTTTGCAAGTGGTTACTAGGACACATAAAATGACGCCACGCGGCTCCGCTCGAATTTTTGGCTCCGTTTGCTTTGCCAACCGTGCAAAACGGGGCCGCGGGACATGCGGTATGGCCGCACCGGCGCGCGCGTGCACCCGTCCGCCAACGCGCGAAACGGAAAACATTTAGCAGATAAAATGACGCGTCCTAGAGCTAAAAACATTTTTCCCTCCATTTATTGAGCGAAGGAAAGTGTCGCCCCAGCTCAAATCCGGCCGGCTTCCAGCGGATTCGGCGGGCACCGCAGAAGCGGGTGGGATTCCCGCGATGGCTTCCGCACGCATATGGCATGTGATAGGTGGTGCGTAGGAGGTATCCTACCACCGCGCGGAGGTCCCGCGCGATATCGAAATGCGCACCATGTAGCTGCTTCACAAAAAAAGCCCTTCCAGCACTCCGAAAATGGAAAAACCATCGCCCGTGGTTCGGATTGGAAATCCGCGACCGGGGCCTTGCTTCCCATCCTAAGGCCCACGCACGTGCCAAATATGGCCTCGTTCCGACAAACTATGTGGTGAAACGGGCCGTTTCCTACTCATTTCCCCTAAAAGCCATAGAACTCCGGACGAGATAGCCCTCGTTCGTGAAGGGTTTTCCAAGATAATTGCCGTATCCCGGCTCCGCTTTTGCAAGTGGTTACTAGGACACATAAAATGATGCCACGCGGCTCCGCTCGAATTTTTGGCTCCGTTTGCTTTGCCAATCGTGCAAAACGGGGCCGCCGGGACATGCGGTATGGCCGCACGGGCGCGCGCTGCACTCCGTCCGCCAACGCGCGAAACGGAAAACATTTAGCACATAAAATGACGTGTTCTAGAGCTAAAAACATTTTTCCTCCATTTATTGAGCGAAGGAAAGTGTCGCCCCAGTTCAAATCCGGCCGGCTTCCAGCGGATTCCGGCGGGGCACCGCAGGAAGCGGGTGGGATTCCTGGATGGCTTCGCGCGCATATGGCATGTGATAGGTGGTGCGTAGGAGGTATCCTACCGCTGCGCGGAGGTCCCGCGCGATACTCGAAATGCGCACCATGTAGCTGCTTCACAAAAAAAGCCCTTCCGGCACTCCCGAAAATGGAAAAACCATCGCCCGTGGTTCGGATTGGAAATCCGCGACCGGGGCCTTGCTTCCCATCCTAACGCCCACACACGTGCCAAATATGGCCTCGTTCCGACAAACTATGTGGTGAAACGGGCCGTTTCCTACTCATTTCCCCTAAAAGCCATAGAACTCCGGACGAGATAGCCCTGTTCGTGAAGGGTTTTCCAAGATAATTGCCGTATCCCAGTTCCGTCTTTTGCAGTGGTTACTAGGACACATAAAATGACGCCACGCGACTCCGCTCGAATTTTTGGCTCCGTTTGCTTTGCCAATTGTGCAAAACGGGGCCGCCGGACATGCGGTATGGCCGCACGGCGCGCGCGTGCACCCGTCCGCCAACGCGCGAAACGGAAAACATTTAGCACATAAAATGACGCGTCCTAGAGCTAAAAACATTTTTCCCTCCATTTATTGAGCGAAGGAAAGTGTCGCCCCAGCTCAAATCCGGTCGGCTTCAGGCGGATTCGGCGGGGCACCGCAGAAGCGGGTGGGATTCCCGCATGGCTTCCGCGCGCATATGGCATGTGATAGGTGGTGTGTAGGAGGTATCCTACCGCTGCGCGGAGGTCCCGCGCGATACTCGAAATGCGCACCATGTAGCTCGCTTCACAAAAAAGCCCTTCTGGCACCCCGAAAATGGAAAAACCATCGCCCGTGGTTCGGATCGGAAATTCGCGACCGGGGCCTTGCTTCCCATCCTAAGGCCCACGCACGTGCCAAATATGGCCTCTTTCCGACAAACTATGTGGTGAAACGGGCCGTTTCCTACTCATTTCCCCTAAAAGCCATAGAACTCCGGACGAGATAGCCCTGTTCGTGAAGGGTTTTCCAAGATAATTGCCGTATCCCGGCCCGTCTTTTGCAATGGTTACTAGGACACATAAAATGACGCCACGCGGCTCCGTTCGAATTTTTGGCTCCGTTTGCTTTGCCAACTGTGCAAAACGGGGCCGCCGGGACATGCGGTATGGCCGTACCGGGCGCGCGCGTGCACCCGTCCACCAACGCGCGAAACGGAAAACATTTAGCACATAAAATGACGCGTCACACTTGTACATATATGTTAGGGGCAGATGCAAGTTTTCCAACAATTTCGACGCTCCGAGTGATCCGTATCTTGGGAAACCCTAGGGCGGGAACCCCGTAGATCTACCCCTATAGCTTTCTCCGTGCGAGAGTTTACCAATGTAATTTTTTACTTGTTTTGGTTTATTTAGGACATATGTACATGGAAACCATAGGTTGTGCATACTTTACCATAAAATAGGCTCTATTTGAGCCGTGGCGAGAGTTTCCACATACGGATCCCGGATTTTACCAAGTGTTAGCCCATGTATGCGGAAATCATCAACAACGGGTACATCCAAGGTTAGCCAAACCTTACATCACACTTGTACACATATGTTATGGGCATATGCAAGTTTTCC